>NC_034609.1:5523616-5544438 GCF_900095145.1 Mus pahari
ACACACACACACACACACACACATTGATGTTTTCCCTCTTCAGTATGTCATAGAGTTCTTTTTAAAGGCCCAAGATCACCTATGCCAGTGCTTGTTTTCAGTGGGTTCTGCAGTGTGCCTTTACACATCCTTGATGGAAGAAAAAGAAATGAAGTTGCTCCCTTCCAGTTCAGAATTATCCCACACCGTATGTTCAGTTGGGCAGCACCAAGCACCAGCACTTTCTACTTTATAGGAACATTTTTCTCATGGCCTACCAGTGTTATATCATGCGCAGATGTATGCAGATCTGAGTCTTCACCTACATGCTGTCTACATTATTTACTTGAAGACATGGAGATCAAGAAAGCAGAATGGACTCAGCCATATGCTCAGTAAGCAGCAGGCTCATCGTTTGAACCCTACCTTCTCCAATACTATATTGTTTTATAATCATATTACTATTTTTTCCTAGACAGGCTGTCATGTACCTAGCTGTCCTTGAACTTGCCATTTAGCAGAGGATGATTCTGACTTTCAGTGTTGGGATTACAGTTGTACACCTGTATATCCAATTTAAGCAATTCTGGCGGTTTAACCCAGGGCACTGTACATACTAAGTACACACTCGACCAACTGGGCTACGCCCTGAGACACAGATTTTTCTTCAGGTTTAATCCTGCATTTAGCTGCAACATTTCCCGTTTTAACATTACCGTTGTAATGGGTTACAAATTGATGAATTGATTATTCATCAAATTAAGTAAGATTGGAGAATGAAACAGGAAAGGTGTGTGTGACAGCTCACACTTGTAATCTCAATGCTAGGTAGGCTAAAACAGGAGGGTTGCCATCTCACCCTGGACTACAGAGTAAAGACTGTTTCCAAAAAAACCCCCCAGCAAAACAAAAAACAAAAAATCAAAAAACAAACACCCCCCCCCAAAAAAAGAGGCTGGGGGCCACTGGGCCTGGTAGTACACACCTTTAATCCCAGCACTCAGGAGGTTGGCACAGAGGATCTCTGAGTTCAAGGCCAGCTTGGTCTATATGTGCGTTCCAGGGCAGCCAGGGCTACACAGAGAAAACCTGTGTAGAAAAACGGGAAAAAAGAAAAGGAGGAGGAAAGCCGGGCGGTGATGGCGGATGCCTTTAATCCCAGCATTCGGGAGGCAGAGTTCGAGGCCAGCCTGGTCTACAAAGTGAGTTCCAGGACTGCCAGGGCTATACAGAGAAACCCTGTCTCGAATAAACAAACAAACAAACAAACAAACAAAAAACAAAAAACAAAAAAAAAAAGGAAGAAAAGGAGGAGGAGGAGAAGGAAAAGAGGAGGAGGAGAGGAGAGAGACCCGTTTGTCAATTATTTTTTTCTTCTATCAGGAAGCCTGAATGAAAAGTTTCAGGGAATTGACACCTTCACAAATATTAACTGCTGTGCCCTCTGATGTGCACAGTACAGCAACCCCCTCCTGGCACAGCTTGTACGGCGTAAGGGGATCGGAGACGGATGTCTACCCGCTCCCACGTCCACCTCCCAGTCTCCATCTTTCTCAATGAGTACTCTGTCAGTGGTGACGGAGCACCGAGGTGCGGACTTTGGGGATTTTCTCACCATTCTGTAAGAAAGTGGCAGCCCCTGCTGCACTGGCTCTCAGTGCCAAGTTACTAAAGCAGTAAGCACAAGGAAAGGCACCGAGGCTGGGAAGCGAGGGGCATGCGGCAGGCGCATGCGTGTATGGACACTCAACTCAAGGTGGCGTCTGCAAGCGCAGAATGACCGCTGCAAAGCAGCTTCCAAGGTGGTTCGCGCCTCTAATTTCAACACTCAAAAGAAGACTGAGGCAGGAGAATTACAAGTTTGAGGTCTACCGGGGCTACAAAGTAAGATACAGGAACTTCCTTTCTGTCTCCTGAGAGGTGGAAACTCCTGTTTGGAGAAATGTCAGCTCTCTTAGGCTGGAAGCCGTAAGCATGTCAATTAGGTCGTCCAACTATCATCCTTATTTGGTTCTTTTTCAGTACTAGAAGGTGAACCAAGGATCTCACACACACGTTAGACGCGTGCTCTGCCACAGAGCCCAACCCTTCCTTGAGCTACCCACAACTCATTCCCGGGCAGACCAAGATGTTGTGAACAAAATCTGGACTGTTAAGCAAAGAAGCTGAGGAAGAAATACATTATAGTGAGGAGGACTTTATTCTTAGTGTGTCTGGTTGCTTTTCGTGTTGATGTGACCAGATGCCTGACAAGAAACAACTGTATAGAAACAACAACAACAAAAACCAAAACCATCTACTTTGGCTTCCAGTTTGAGGACATACGGTCCATCACGGCAAGCGAGCTGTGGCAGCGCTGTATGAAGTGTTTGGTCACACGGAGTCTCTACAGGAAGCAGACCGCAAACAGGAAGTGAGCCTACCCTCCGTGAGCCACTTCCGCTAGAGAGACCACACCTCCTAAAGTTTTCAAGACCTTCAAAGCAGTGCCACTAGCTGGGGACAGTGTTGGAACACAGGAACTTATGGAAGATATTTCACATTCAAACCACTGCACCTAGATGAATCTTGGATAAAGACGCTGAATCGCTGTAATGACCCTGGAGTTTATGCCCTAACAAAGGCTGAGCCTTGGTGTGCTGGATACACAGGATGCTGGGGAAAAAGAGGCAGGGGCCTTGGAACACAGTGACTGGGAATGTTCAGGACAGAATTGTGGAGCCAAGGGCAAAGGCTTTTCTCCACCTCACATCACCCCTGGAAGGAGCCAGCATCTCCTGGAATCTGCACTGCCTCTGCCCAGACAGACTTCTCATCAACAGCTCAGGCTATTTGAGAGTACAGGAAACTGGGCTCCAGCTCTGATGGACACTCACCTTCAGCTGCTGTACTTGGATGAGGCTCGAAAGTGAAGAAAATTCCCCAACTACAGTGCAAACTACTAAAGTATAAAATTAAATGCCCCAAAGATGATTGGGGAACATTTATACGGTGCTTTAAAATTTTGGATTTGTATCTTAGAGGCCACACTTGATGCCACTCTTCTATGTTAATGTACATGTCATCAGGAAATTCAGACTCGGCCGTACCCATCACACTGTTCAACCTTGAAGCAGTTCTCAGTGATGGCCTTTTCCTTTTTTATAGAGTGTGATCCCAAGTTCCACCTCACTGGGTTTTGTGAGAATCCTTAATACTAAGAGAGTACACAGGGATCAATTTAAGGAGCTTTTTATTTCGTTTTGCAGTAGTGAGTCTGGTGCGCTGAGATTCGGAAGGCCTGGAGCATCGCACACACAGGACTAGAGCAGGGCCTGGAATTCACAGCCGCACTCTCCAGGAGGCAGGAGAGAGGGTGGAAACCTTTGGTAGAAGCCTGCCAAAACACCCCATCCCAGAANATGACCTCACAGCCTAGTACTCCAAGACCACAGTGATTGGGGAACATTTAAAAGAGCATGAAAAATCTCTGATTACTATTTAAACACGCACTTTGGACAAGATTAAAAACATAGGCTATTCTGCATTATTTCCCAGAAGGGACTATGAAGCCCTTAAGCACTTAGATCAACCACACTGTGGCTTCCCTCCCCCCTCCCCCCTCCCCCTCCTCCCTCCCTCCCTGCTTCCTAGCGGTGGATGCTATGTGAACAGTGATCTCCAGCTACCATGCCTTGCCCATCATAATGGATTGCATCTTCTCAAACCCCAAGCCCAAACAAGCCCTTCTTCCCCTAAATTTCTCCATGTCAGGTATTCTGGTAAGATAAAACAAGAAAAATGGCTTATGTAGCAGAAGATGGCCTGATCGGCCATCATTGGGAAGAGAGGCCCCTTGGTCTTGTAAACTTTATATGACCCAGTCCAGGGGAAGGCCAGGGCCAAGTAGTGGAAGTGGGTGGGTAGGGGAGNGGGGGGGGGGGGCGGTATAGGGAACTTTCGGGATAGCATTTGAAATGTAAATAAAGAAAATAATAATAAAAAATAAAAAAGAAAGAAAGAAAAATGGCTAATACTAGACAGAGGCATTAGCAGAGGTGAACGCTTCAAGTCCATCAAGCCAGTTAGCATGGGAGGAAACAGTCTGTGCTTCTGCTGGACACCATCGGGGTGTCCTAATGCTTCTGCTTTCTGTGAGAGCAACAGACTACTAGGGTGTCCCTCTTTTCAACATTGTGAAACGATGCTGCCATCTACGAAGTTCACTCTCAAAAGCTTTATTGTACAACTGAGTTACAAAGCAACTACCATCAAAACCCGTTATAACGTTTTTTAAGTAAATTTACAGTTGTGGTGGCCCCATAGGCTCACCAGGGAGTGGCGCTTTTGGGAGGCGTGGACTTGTTGCAGGAAGTGTGTCACCAGGGGTGGGCTTTGAAGTTTCGGAAGTTTAACCTAGGCGCAGTGGCTCACTCTTACCTTACTGCTGCCTATAGATCCAGACGTGGAACTCTCGGCTTCTTCTCCAGCACCATGTCTGCCTATTTGATGCCATGCTTCCTGTTACGATGATAATGGGCCGGACCTCTGAAACTGTAAGCGAACCTCAATTAAACACTATTGTTGAGGGAAATAATAAAACATGAACCCACCAACTCTCCACGCTCTTGTTTCTCTGAATCCGCTGACTCTCTGAACCTGTTGGGCCACGCCAGGTGCTCTCAACTCGGTGGTCTCTAAGCCCGCCACCTATCTGGCGCCCCCCACCCCCACCCCCAGTTCCCCTCAATACCACACAACGCCCCATGCATCCCACAGTCAGCCATCACAACACCCAATCACCCTGTAGAATTAAAACTCTTAAGGCCTATAGTTAACCAATCATATTTATGTATCAATAAAATCACAATTTACAAGATGCCAATACAATAATATCAGAGCCAATTGATAAAAGATAAAAGCTTTATCCCAATTATTCTAACCTTATGATATCATAACTGTGGGTGGTTCAAGCCGCGCGGGTCCATGTCCGCCTCCATTCTCTTTCCTTCTTCTCCCAACTCTTAGCTCCGCCTCCCTTTTTCCTGTCCAATTACTGGCCCCTTGCGGCCCTAATGTGATTGGACAGGGAAAATCCTGCAACACAGTATACTGCTGGACTGCATTCACAGTGGTGTTTGCTTGCATGTGGCCCATGGGTCTCTCTACACAGCCAGACCCACTCTGAGCTCTCTGGGTGGGTATTGTTCTATCAGGCTAGGACTATTGTATGCAGAAGGGAAATCTTGAGAACAAGACAATTGCATATTCCAAGCAAGGTAGGGATGATTCTTGGAATGCGGTGAAAGTTTAAAAACTAGCCTTTCGGGGCTGGAGAGATGGCTTAGTGGTTAAGAGCACCGATTGCTCTTCCAAAAGTCCTGAGTTCAAATCCCAGCAACCACATGGTGGCTCACAACCATCTGTAACAAGATCTGACGCCCTCTTCTGGAGTGTCTGAAGACAGCTACAGTGTACTTACATATAATAAATAAATAAATAAATATTTTTTAAAAATAAAATAAAAACTAGCGTTTCGCTGGGCGTGGTGGCATACGCCTTTAATCCTAGCACTCGGGAGGCAGAGGCAGGCGGATTTCTGAGTTCAAGGCCAGACTGGTCTACAAAGTGAGTTCCAGGACAGCCAGGGCTACACAGAGAAACCCCGACTCGAAAAACCAACAAACAAAAAACTAGCCTTTCCCCATTTCCCAGAGGGGAAAGAGGAGTATGGAACTGCTAGTGTGAGATCATTTCTCTTCTACAGTCTACAGTCTTCCTCTCACTTCCATTGGAAGGGATGCTTATAGAACCTCTATGCCCCAACACTGTGAAAAATAGAAATGCAGAAAGGCAGGGGTTCTCTTGGGACGGGGGTTCTAACAGGAAGAGGTAGGAAGGCAGAGAGAACACATTGTGTAATCCGAGCTCACTGAGTCAGGAAGAAAGCAGTGCTTCAGATGTAGAGAATGTCATGTGTCTAACAGGACCAGAAGGACCTGCGTTGGGAAACAAATGGCACCCAATTAGTGGGGGCTGAGGGCTTGTGCCATGCCTGCAAGACGGAACAGTTGGAGGCCTAGGGACAGAAGGTCCGGGGCTATGCCTGAGAAACAGCTGTAGTGGTCGATTGACTGAGTTCTCGAGCAACAATCTGCAACAATCACTTCTTCTGCCACGGCTGACATATCGTGTCCCTCATGGCAGGTACCCTTTGTTACAGTAATAGGGAAGAATATAGGTGAGGCAGTAGCAGCAGGGTTTTCTCCATCTCACCGATGTTTTCACTTTTCCCATTACTCGGATTTCTGCCTCTTTCTACTTCCAAGTGCTGTAGGAGGCAAGCTTGGCTTTCTCTACTGGTAAGGGAGACTGTATATTCTGTTTTGAAAAGTGTAGTAGTTTTAAGCACAGATGAAAAAATTTCCCCTTAGTACGAAGTACTGCACACTTTTTATGCTTTGAAGAGTCTGAAGGAGACCATGAGAGTTCATGGTCCTAGAACCTGGGAGTCTGAGGCCAGCCTGGGGCACAGAGTGAGTTCCAGCCTGTACCATAGGGTCAGACCCCGCCTTAAAAGCCTTACATATTCAGAAAAGTAACTAACATTTTTCTTCCAGTTTCCCATTAGCATAGCTAAAATAACTCAGTATATTTCAGTGCTAAAAACCCCTACAGCTATTTAACACTCCTCCCTAAACACTCCGTTTGGACAAAGGATACATCTATTTTAAAAAGTTAAAATGGATTTCTGATGCATACTATTTAATGATATATATATGTGTATATATGCATTATATATAATTTATATTTACATATGTGTATAATGCATTCAATATAATTATTTATAGTTGTTATCTTCTTTCATGTATGGATTATATATGAATATATAATATATATGGATACATCATATATATGGTCAATATATTATATATAACGCATCATGTATAATTATATATAATTGCTCTCTTCCAATATATGTAATATAAAATATATTATATGTATATATAATATATATAATACACATACATATTTTTAGTATATATACATAAAACAATGCATACTTATATATAAAATATATATCTAAAAATGCATAATTAGCCCAGCTAGCTTCAACCTCACAGAACTTCTATAGCTGATCCCTGGGAATCACAAAAATGTCTTTAGTATCTAGCTTATTAAATAAAAATTTTTATAAGAAAAATACCTTAGACATAGAATTTGGGCAAGTCATGCAAGCCTTTAACTCTCCTGTTTTCTTGATAGAAAACCATTCTTCATCCCAATGTAGAAGATTGTTAATGGAAATACTAAGTTCTTTCTATTTGACCTATTTGTGTTAACCCCTCCCCCTTGACTGGTTTAGGAATGAGAGTAAAAATTGATGGAGTTGGAGGAATAAATCTAGAAGCTTTCCTGACTCATAAAATTCATGGTTTTTTGTTTTTGTTTTTGTTTTTTTTGTTGTTCTTTGGTTTTTCGAGACAGGGTTTCTCTGTGTAGCCTTGGCTGTCCTGGAACTCACTTNGTAGACCAGGCTGGCCTCAAACTCAGAAATCNNCCTGCCTCTGCCTCCNNAGTGNTGGGATTAAATGTGTGTGCCACACTGCCCAGCTCGACTCGTGCTGTAAAATAGAGCTATCTCTTCGAAAAACTGAGCGAATGTCATTGAAGGGTTTTTCCTTCTTTCTCCTTTTCCCCCTCTCTTTCTTTCTATTTTCTCTTTCCCTTCCTTTCTTCCTCTTTCCCTTTCTCTTTTTCTTTCGTTTCCTGGTTCTTTCCTCCCTCCTTCTAACCCTCCCTCACTCCCTTCGTGTCTGTCTTTCTGAGAGATGGGTTCTCATGTATCCTAAGCTGTTCTTAAACTCACACTATTGTTGAGGTTGGCTCTGGATTCTGGCTCTTCCTGCTTCTGCCTCCCCAGTGCCGGGTTACCACCACCACACAGGGCTGACCCATCCACTTAAGAAGTACAGGTTACTTTGCTCATTCAACACATTGAGTCCAGGTGGATGGAGTGTTTGGAAGTTGTGGGTTTTTTCCTCTTTGGCTTTTTTGTTTGTTTTTGTTGTTGCTGCTTGTTTTGGGTTTGATTGTTTGAGGCGGGCTTTGACTATTAGCACAAGCCATTCTTGAACTTGCTATGTCAATCAGGCTGCCCTTGAACTTAAGAGTTCTCCTATCTCTGCCTCCTAAGTGTTGAGATTTATAAGTATAAGCTACCACATCTGGTTTTTTTTTTTCTTTCTTCTCTTTTGTACAGAAAAGAAGAAACTACTATAACCATGTGGTCTTTACCATACTGGATAGAAGGAACACCAGGATCCTGGCAAACTCAAATGTAGGTAAACTGCTCTGAGAGAAGTGTAGACCTTGGCTAGAAGATGAGGTTGGGAGGGTAGCAGGTTGCAAAGCCAATACCAATGGCTTTTCAAAGCCGGTCAAGGACCTGATGCTGGGCATCTCTTTGTTATTACAAAAACCTTGCAAACTACTTCTTGCCTGCTCAGAATTTGGAGGGCTTCAATAAGGGTAGAACTGATTTGAATTTGCTGCCTTTCTGTACATGGAGAGATCTGGTGAAGTTGCTTATTTGGAACAGGCTCTGGCCCAGTGCTGGTGTTCTGTGATGCTGGCTACATGGCATAGCTTCCCTAAGGTACCCCCACCCTGTTATAGAGGAAGCAATAAGCCGTGTCTGGACAAAATACAACAGTCGGGGACCAGGGATGTGTCACAGTTGGTAGAGCACATGCTAACATGTGAGATCAGGGGTCTGATCTCACAGCACTGCAAAACCTGATCGTAGTGGGGAACACTAAAGCCAGCACTTGCAGAGGATCATGTTCAGTGTTGCCCTCTAAACACATAGAGTTTGCCCTCTACACACGAGGCTAGTTTGGGCTACATAAGATCCAGTTCCCAAGACAAGCCCCCACCCACCTCTAATAAACCCAATAATGTAGTTTTCTGTGTTTTGTTTTGAAATTTATTTGAGAATTTTATACAAGAGTATACTGTATTTGCATTTCCATCGCTCTTTTCCCCTTTCAACTCCTCCTGTGTCCCCATCACTTCCTTTCAAACTCATGACTTCTATAATTATTGCACACACACACACACACACACACACACACCATTGAATTGCGCCCAATTAGTATTACTGTATGTGCTTGTGTTTAGGAATGACCACTAAGGACAGGTCCCTGGGAAAACAGATTTTCTCTCCTTTAGCAGCCATTAACTACCTGTAGCTCTTCATCTAGGTGTGGAGCCTTGTGAACTTTTTCCTCACCCATTTGACTAGAGTGGTCTTGTGAAGGCAGCCATATTGATTAGAGTTAATGGGTGTGACAGTCTTGTCCTGTCCAGATGACAGTATCAAGCCACAGTTGTCTTGCTGTTTACAATGCTGTAGTTTCAACAAGCTGAGAATACCTTCCGCAAACATTCTGTTTCT
The DNA here is from genome assembly GCF_900095145.1 of Mus pahari. Classification (NCBI taxonomy): domain Eukaryota; kingdom Metazoa; phylum Chordata; class Mammalia; order Rodentia; family Muridae; genus Mus; species Mus pahari. The sequence goes on from NC_034609.1 coordinate 5,533,035, forward strand.
TTCACATAATTCACACCTTTGAATTCTGGAATAACAGGCTCACATTGAAGAACGGGGCATGGGGGAGGGGCATTAGTGATAGGCTCCTCTACTGAGCCTCCCCACCCGCCCCCCACCCTGGAGCTGACTGCATCTCTCAGGGGATCTTAGAGCTGCATGAGAAGAAATAGCCTCTGGTCTGCTGCCAACTAGAGCGAAGCCTTTCCAAAGCTGTCCCAAGCCCAAGGCGTTTCCCGGGAACTGGACCAGCTGTCATTGGAAGACGCCTGGCTTCTTTGGTCTTTCCAAAGAACCCTGCCTGGGTCTTGCCAGACGTGATGTGGTTCCCGTTCTCCTCAGGCAGTTTCTGTTCATCAGTCAGGGCATCTTGGAGCAAGAATTCATCACACTGGGGATATTTTCCCCCAAAGGTTCCAAGCTAAAAATATTTTCCCCCAAATCTTCCAAGAGATTGTGTCCCAGTCTCTAGAACTTTATGTATTACTACACAGCAGCCATGGATTGTATATGTTTCTTAGTTAGATGTCACTTAAGGTTAAAATGAAAAAAAAGTTCAAACGTCGAACGTCCTACAGAATTAACTTTTAGTTGCATGGTTAAAAGCACTTTCAAAACCCTTAAGCTCGCTGGGCAATGGTGACGCACACCTTTAGTCCTAACGCTTAGAAGGCAGAGGCAGATGGATTTCTGAGTTCAAGGTCTGCCTGGGCTACAGAGTGAGTTCCAGGACAGCCGGGGCTACACAGAGAAACCCTGTCTTGAAAAAAACCAAAAACAAACAAACAAACAAACAAACACCAAGCCAAACCAAACCAAACCAAAACCACGAGTCTCAAGAAAAAGATAAAGGAGAGTGGCTCTTGTCAGTGTGTTGGTCACTTCTGTGCATGCTTCTCTGGGAAGGTAAAGTGCCTCTGTACTGTTTTATAGTGAATTCTTTAATTTTCTGCTAAATAGTTTTGCAAAGTATATAGCAAACTTTGTGAGGGGCACATCTCAGTCTGACCCTACTTCTCCACTGAAAGTTATGTCAATAATTAGGTCATCGAAATGCAGAGTACAGGGCGAGATGTAGCTTCAGTAGAGCATGTGCCAAGCTGGCATAAAGCTCTGATTTTAACGTCCTGTGTGATGTCAGCTGCATAGGGTGGTATAAACCTGGTATTCCAGCCTCAGAAGGTGGAGAAAAGTTCAAGATCAATCCTTAGTCATAAGGTTAAGTTCTAAGGCAGGCTGGGATACATAAGGCCCTATTTCAAAACAAACAGACAAAATAAATAGCACCGCTAAAGAAACTGGGGTGTGGTGGGGGAGCGTGGTGAGGAGGATGGTTCTGAATGATATTTTCCCCTATTTCTTGGAACATCTGCAGGAAGGAAATGAAACTTGTTTTTGTTTCTGTGTTCCTGAGAGATGAGCCTGAAGTCGCCTGTCTATTGGAAGAGTCCCTGGAGCTTTAGAATCCCCAGGAGGATGCCAGCAGGGCTCTGGGAAAGGGGTTTCCACCAGCTGTTCTGGCCTTGGGTAGAAGTGTGTCCTGCCTGGGAACTTGTTCCCTTTCTCTTTGTAGGCAGTAGATGGAGCTGATCATGAACTGAACCTTCGGAAACTGTGAGAAAAACGAGCCTCTCCTCTCTTAAGGTGTTTACCTCAAGTATTTTGTCCCAGCAGTGGGACTAACACATGAGTGGGACTAACACATGAGGTGCACTAACACATGAAGTGGGACCGTTTGAGCATGAGGTACAGAGGTAAAGGTTTCTGCACATCATATCTGTGCAGACTTCTCCGGCTGCATCTTTCCAACCTACATCTAATATTTATAAAGAAACATGGATAACAACCGACCTTCACTATAGATATCCATATAGAAGGAAGACTGAAGGCTAGCTAGAGAGAATGCCTGTGGCTGGAATCCAGGTTCTATCATTTACCAGGTCAGTAACCTTGAACAAGCTGCTTACTCGTAGCTCTCTCAACTTAATAGGGAACAAAATAGGAACAACAGTTTCTATCTTCTGAATCAGAACTAATGAAATCAGGGTTTATACCTTTGTTATTTTTGTTGTTATTGGTGTGTGTGTATGTGTGTGTGTGTGTGTGTGTGTGTGTGTGTGTGTGTGTACTCATATAGCTGCGCATATAAACACGTGTGTGAAGCCCAGTGGACCACCCTCGCAGTCATTCACCCTGGTTTCTTGAGAGGCTCTCTGATGGTCCTGGATCTTGCTGACTCGGGTAGACTGGCTTGGTGTAAGCCCCAGAAATCTGCTCCTTTGGGGCTGAGACTACATGTGTGGATCATCACGCCTTCCCTCTTCTTTCTTTCTTTCTTTCTTTCTTTCTTTCTTTCTTTCTTTCTTTCTTTCTTTCTTTCTTTCTTTCTTTCTTTCATAATTTCTACAGATGGTACCCAGGTCCCTGTGCTTACAAGGAAAACACTTTAAACAGACTGAGCTCTTTCTGCAGCTTTGTAACTTTTAGTATTGGTAATGGATGAGGTTAAAACATGGGTCTTAGATGGCAAGTCTTTTGTGTTGGCCATGGAATGGATCTCATATCTTGTTTTCTTGTTTTAATTTTACCTTTGCAATGCCAAGAGGTTTGAACAGATGTCCATATTATCTATGATCCCACATCGACAGGGCCCTGAAAGCTGCTGAACATGAGGATAAGAATACAGCGCAGCCTCTGTAAGGTAGCTGATCGAGTACAGGCAGCTTAGCTGGGCCCAGATACCTCAGTGGTTGCTTAATGCTTTGAAAGGGAAGGTTTCCCATCATCTCAGCTGCTCTTTGATTTCCCGGGAGGGGAGTGTCTTACTCGGGGTAAGTGAGGTCGAGGAGCCCGAGCCCTGGCAGCAGCTCCCTGTATGTCCTGAGGCAAGTTGCTTAACCTCTGAGACTTAAAATCTTCATCATCTGTAAAAATACACTAATACCTAGCTTTCAGAGATGTTGTAAGGCTGCAGATCCAGGTTAACCTCAATTATTTGGCTTCATGGAAGAGAGCAAGAGATAATCCAGAAAGAAAGAAAAAAAAAACCCACAGCACAGTTTCTCTTTAGTCTTGAGTCTATAATGATTCCTTTTTGTCTTACCAACATTTCTTCTCGATTCTTTGCTTAGGCTGGGATGAAAAGTTCCTTACATCCTGGGAAGGATGCCTGTGTGTTGGGGGAATACTGGTAGGTGGCATAATTTTTGTCAAAGAGAATGCAAGCCTTTTAGGTCATTGAGACACGGTGGTGACAGAGAGGTCACTACAAACATCCATGCTAGTTTATGAGCCAGCTGGCAACAGAGGCACATGTGCAAAGAAATGTAGAACATGCTTAGTGGCATGACCACTGGGGACCTGAAGGGCACCTCCCCATCTAGAGATGCCCGGTTCTTAGCTGGGCGGCATTGTAGACCGTCATCATTCCACAAATAAGAAAGCAGTTGTGTGCCGCCAGACCAGAGCGGTGTTTTATAAGCGGTTTAAATGCAGTCAAGCATGTCGCAGCTGAACTCCACTACCTCTTTTAGAGTCTCCAATGTTCTCTTCTGGAAAAGCAACATTTTCTTTCAATCTATAAAGTAGAAATATATATTATTTCCACCTGGTAGGCTGGGCTGTCACTTGTTCAAAATAATACACCTCTGCTTCTTTTCTTTCTTTGAGACGGAGTCTCATTGTGGAAGACAGACGGGCTTCAGACCCACAGACATCTGCCTGCCTCTGCTTCCTATGTGTTAAGTTGGTTACGTGCACTACTGCACCTGCCTACCTTCGTTTCTTTAGAAGTTGGCTCAGTTTTTTCTCCTCTTCCTACATCCCCTGGGATAGCCATCGTCTGATCTTTTCCTTCTCCTTCTATCATAATATGGGCTTACACCAGATCCCAGGATTGTCAAGCCCTCATACTCTTTGACTGTGGGAACTTACCAGCCCCCCCCCCAAAAAAAATAAAAGAAAAAGAAAAAGAATAGGGCCCTGCAAAGAGACTTACACCTGCTCCTTGTCTCAAATTCCAAATTAATTCTAACTTTGCTAAGAGTCCTGTTGGTATATATGTAGAGTGTGCTCTTTTAAAACAATGCTAAGTTGGCAGCGCTTTATTGGTTATGCTTATCAATTGCTGTATTTCATTGGGACCCATGTTACTTTGTTTACCCATGCCTGCCCCTCCCGCTTTGTGTAACACAGAGTTTGTCATGGTGCAATGGCAGTATAGCCGTGTGCAAATTGTTCATGGTTTTGAGTTCATGGCTCAAATCAAGGTTAAAAATCTGCCAGGTGTTGGATGTACAGCCCCAGCTCAATCCTATCACCCATTGCTACGACTTTCTGTAGCACTCAAAGATATATGGCTAGACAATGGAACCACCATGTTTCAGCCCCAATTTTGTGTGTGTGGAAGGGGGGGGGGACAGATGTATGTGTATGTGCTTGTGTGTGCATGTATATGTGTTTATGTGTGTGCTTGTATGTATATATGTTTGTGTGTGCATGTGTATGCGCATGGATGTTGAAGGCTAAAGGTTGAGGTCATATGTCTTTGTCCATCTTTTTTTTTCTTTTTTTGGAGACATTTTTTGTTGAAAGATCATTGTACATGGAACTCATTTGGTAAGCCTAGCTGACTTGTGTATGCAGACATCCTCCTGTCCCAGTCTGCTAAGTGCTGGGATCACAGATATGGAATAGCACCCTTGGCTTTTTTTTTTTTTTTTTCACTAGGGATCCCAGCTCAGGGGTCCTCATGCTTACTTGGTATGAGGCATCTCCTGGATCCTTCAGCCATAATTCTTGGTCCTAAATTTAGAGCACCTTCTGCTTTGTATCATTTCCCCACCCCAACATACACACCCTGGGGACAGTATAGATGAAAACCTAATTCTTTGAAATATCATGGGACCAAAAATTGTGAATGTCAAAACCACCTGCTTCCCTTTAAATCCCTGATTGCCTGGTGCCTCAGAATGCATATGCATTAGTTTATCTGCCAGGGAGGGAGGGAGGGAGGGAGAGACAGAGAGACAGACAGAGAGACAGAAACACCTGTCTCTATTCCCAAAATGCTATAGGCGGTTTATTGCTCAAGCTAATCTTTGCTGGCGTTCAGTGACTCATGGGTGGGGGTGGGGGTTCATCAAGTTCACAAGCTGAAGAGAGTCAAGGAGAGGGAGGAACAGGCACTTGACAGTCATTGAGAGACAAGTATGGACATTTCCAAAAAAGAATTCTATGCAAATGGATGTTCTCTTGTTTAAATTAATCAGTTCACACAGCAAGCATGTTGCAAGTATTTTCAAAAATATACTGCAAATAAATAAATAGACAAGCAAATATAGAGATAAGAAAATGGAGGAGCATCTCTCTGCTCTGTGAGGTCATCCCCCACCCTACTTCTCTCACCTGCATCCTGTCCTGCAAATCAAATGTACAATTTCAAACGAAGCCTTGAGTTGAAGAGGGTTTACCATGAATAGACAGTGTGACTTCTCACCCACCTCATGCTGTCAGAGAGAGTGTAGGCTCAGAGCCCACACAGTCATTCCTGGGGAAATAGCACTGATCAGACGAACACAACTCGCCTGAGTATCCAGCAACATGAGGGTGAATTCAGGCTGATACGTCCTCCTGGCTGTCTTCTCAGAGTTATCCAGACTCTGGGGATGAGGCCTCAGGCAAGGTCATAGAGAGGAGGCCCCACCATGGCTGGGCAGAGAGGAGCTCCCGCCGTGGCAGGGAGCAGCAGTGGTTAAACTCAGACACGGAACCAGATGGGAGCCATAGTTTTCTTCTTGCAGTCTTGACAAAGCTGGGTCTGTTATATACAATTATTAATGGCTTCGCATATCCCAGTATTAATAGAGAATAACGACTCTTAAATGGGGTTCCTTTTGTCCCTGCCAGATCTCTGAGGATCTTCGACCATATTTGGAGACACTTTTGTTTATCTCAAACTAAAATGTGCAGTTAGTGGAGAGAAGTCTGGAATCCAACCAGACAGCCCTCATTGCACAGGATAGATAGTCCCCATGACCCGCACGACAAAACAATTCCCCTGAGCCTGGTGTTAGTAGGACAGAGGTTAGAGCCCTGACTTGGAGGCACTGGCAATATCCAGATGGTTGACACCCCCACCCCCTAAGGGAATGTCAGGCAATTTTACTTTTGCAGAATACTTTAAGATCTTTGGATAAAAGTTGCTGTGTGTGTTTTTTAAAAGAAAAACTCAGATTGCCACACGCTCTCAGGCTTCAGCGAAGATGGCTGGCAAGCGCTGACTCAGCTCCTTCCCGAACTTTACAGATGTTTTTCCTTTCTTTTCCTCGGGATGCCCTGCCCCCCACATATGTGATAACATGAGTGTGAGCACAGGCATGTGTGGCTGCTTGTGAAGGCAACAGTCAAGTTCACTGTCTCCCTCAGTTGCTCTCCACTCATTTTTGACACACGGTCTCTCCAGGGGTCTGCCTGTCTGTATTATAGTCACCTACCGCCATGTCTGGTTTCCGTGTGGGTGCTAAGGCTCTGAACACAAGTCTTCATGCTTGTGTGGCAAACACTGTTTTTGTTGTTGTTGTTTGTGTGTTTGTTTGTTTTAAGACAAGGTCTCATGAAACCCAGATGCGAAGTTAGAACAAGTCCAAGTTGTTTGAATTTTGAAACTTTGATCCTGCTCCATCTCATTATAGATCATCTCTAGCATATTATTAAGAGTCTTGCCTGGTGGTGGTGTCACATACCTTTAATCAAAACACTCAGGAGGCAGAGACAGGAAAATCTCTGTGAGTTCGAGGCCAGCGTGCTCTAAAGGGCCAGTTCCAGCCAGGGCTACACAGAGAAGCCCTGTCTCAGAAACAAAAACAAACAAACACAAAACAACGACAACAACAAACCCAAAAGAGTCTCAAAAAGAATGTTCCATACTGATCTTGCGACCCCAGGACCAACTGCTCGGGTAGCTCAGCCAGATGTGAAGTTAGAACAATTACCGGAGTCCCCAGTGTTCTCATTTCAGGATTACACAGAGAAAGCTGAAGACTAAAAACAAATTCCAAAGTAGACACCCTCATGGATCATATTTATTGTTTCTGGAAGCATCTAAAAGCCAAAATTACCAGCCACAGACAAGATAATCTTAAACCTGATTTAAGTTATTTCTTTCTAAGCTTGTCAAAATGCAGGTACATTCCACTCTGGCCTGAAAAGCAGGTCCATTCATGGTGTACTTTAGGAGTTCTTTTGACTTTGACAGATACTAGAAAATATTACATGGGTTGGGAACCTGGGAGGCTGGGAAAATGGAGAGCTATAATTCATTTTAAGGGGTGGGTCGTGTATTTAGAGTGCAGAGAATAGTTTCCTGATAGAAAGGTGATTGGATTAAGGCTGGTGATTGGAAAAGAAAGCCAACCACTGAAGACCACGTGAAGACACAGAATTTCCAACTACAAAAGCTGATCTGGGCTAAGAAAACTCTCCTTCATTGTCCATAGAAGAGCATTCTGCCAACTGTGTTAACAGTACCCTTCTTCCACTCTCCCTCCCTCCTTCCCTCCTTCCCTCCTTCCCTCCCTCCCTCCCTCTCCCCCATTCCTCGTTTCCTTCCCTCCTTCTTCCTTTTACTGGATCTCATATAGCTCAGGCTGGCCTTATAGGTGGTATGTAGTCTAAGATGACCCTGTGTACCCTCTGTCCTCCTGCCTCCCTCTCTTGAGTTCTGGGATTGCAGGTGCGTGCCACCACACCTGGGTTTTGATGCTGGGGATTGAACCTAGGGCTCTATGAACAAGGCCAGCATACATACTATGATTATAGCCAAGGATGACTCTGAATTCCTGAGTCACCTGCATCCACCCCGTGTGCTGGAATTATAGGTGTGTACCGCCACACCCAGTTCGTGCCTTGCTGGGACTGAATCCAGGGCTTCTTGCATTCTAGCCAAGCACAACACTAACAGAGCTACTGAATTCTATCCCCAGCTATACTCCGCTCATTTATCGAACCTCTGTAGTGTCCTAAGAGCATCATGAGCTGTAGGATACCACAGGCACCCTCAAAAGGGGCCGCCCAGGAGGTAACTCAGTCAAAAAACACTGAAGCTACTTAGCTGGTCACTGCCACCAGGCTGTCAACCGACCTTTGAGTTCTGTGGGGTAGATAGATGTTCCTCTAGGCTTTCTGTTTTCCCTCACTGCTTGAAGGGCATTATGGGAATGCAATTGGCTCAGAGTGATGACATTAACATTATGAATAATGCTTGGGGGCTAGACTCAGGATGCTGGGAACCGGCTGTTAGATTCCCAGAACATTTTACATAATGATGCTGGGTTGCCAGGTCAGCAGAGTGACTGTCAGAGGAAAGCAGGCAGCAGAAAGAACTGGAAAGAGACATCAGAAGTGAGCCATTGAGACAGAATTCTATTTCATTGTTGTGGGTGTGTGTGGTGTGGTGTATGTGGTGTGGCGTGGTGTGGCAGTGTTCGCTTTGCCCTAACTTTATTCCTAGACTCAGCCTGGAAAGTATTCTTTTTACTGTTTTTAAGTGTGCTTTCTGTCCTAACTTCTGTTCTCTGTGCTCAATTATAGCAGAAACCCCAAGAGGACCAAGAAGTCAGCAGTCACATCTCAGGTCTCTGGACTTTGCTTTTCCATGCTCAATAAATAAAAAAGTGGACTGGAGTAAAAAAATAAATACATGACTTGGTTGCTAGCATGATAAAGTACGAATGAGCTCTTGAGGTACAAACTTCGGAATTCTTGTTATACGTCGTGAGTTTGCTTGCTAGTGTCTATGTGTGCACACATGTGCATGTGCATGTGGAGGTCAGAGGTCAATGTTGGGGGCATGCTCTCTCTCTCTCCATATTTTATTTATTTATTTATTTATTTATTTATTTATTTATTTATTTATTTATTCATAGACAGGTTTTCTCTGTGTGGCTCTGGCTGTCCTAGAGTTCTGTAGACCAGGTTCCCTTAAACTCACTGAGATTAGCTTGTCTCTGCCTCCCAAGTGCTGGGATCAGAGGTGAGTGCCACCACATCTGGCTGGGTGTTTTTTCTCAGTGGAGCACCATTTTCATTTTTGAGACAGAATCTCTTGCTGAACCTGGAGCTCCTTGATTTACATAGCTGACTGCCCAGTGGGCTTCAGTGATCCACTGTCTCTGCCATCAGGGCACCACCCTGTGTGCTCGGGATCTGAACCTGGGATCTGAAGCTTGCTGGGCAGACCTTGTACCAACTGAGTTAGCTCCAAATCGAACCTTTACAGGGAAAGCTGAAGGGATGTTCAAGAGTACTGATCAGAGCTGCGATCAGTAGGAGTGGATGTCTATTAATTTTTTTTTTCAAAAAATTGTCACCAGCTGGATTTGAGGCCAAAATGTATGTGACAGAAGTTGGCAGGCTTTATTTTAAAAGGCAAAGTAGTAAGTACATTAGACTTACTGGCCACTTGGTCCCTGTAGCAACTGTAAAACTCTCACATACTGTGAAAGCAGCTGTAGACAGTACAAATAGGCTGCGTGCCAATAAAAATGTGTGGGGCAAGGGATGCAGCTCACTGGGTATAGTGCTTGCCTGGCGGTGTGATGTCCTCCATTCAGTCCCAGAACGACAAGAAACAGGTGCGTTGGTACATGCCTATAATTCCTGAATTTAGAGTGAGGGGTGCAGGTAAATCAGGAGTTCAAAGTCATCCTTGTCTATATAGAGAGTTCAAGGCTGGCCAGGAGACTATCTCAAGCACACACACACACACACACACACACACACACACACACAAACAAACAAACAAACAAACAAACAAATTAAAAACATCACAATTATGGACACTGGGATTTGGACTTCATGTGTTTTCTGTAAGGCACAACATGACTTTCCTCGGTTTTTACTTTTTAACAATGTAAAGCTGTCAACACCACTCCCATGAAGTAGCACAGAGGATTTGTCTATGGGCTGTTGGTTACTGACCCTGGTACCAAGAAAACTAGTGACTACAGATTTAGATAGACTGGGGCTAGAAATCTGGTCTTACTTTTAGCAGGTTGCTGTATTCAAGTGGAAGCAGATTTCTTTGTTAAGCTTCAGATCCCTCACATGGAAACGAGGATGGTGATAGATAACCACGGATGGTTATCATGAACATTAGAGAGATGTCATGGGACTGGGAAGATGGCATGGGCCTCAGCGGCACAAACCTGAGGACCTGAGTTCAGGTCCCTGTCAATCACAGAGGCATCTGTCTGTAACCGTACGGCCAGACACGGGGATCCACAGAGCTCTCTGGCCAGGCAATCTAGCCAGTGGGTGATCTCTGGATTCAGGTAGAGACCTGGTCTCAGACGATAAGGTGGAGAGCTGTAGAGGAGTTGACCTCTGGCCTCCACATGCACCGCTGTACTAGAGCACATACATGTACTTCACATGCATAGACCGAGAAGATAGCATAAGTAAGTGCCCGCACTCTGCTCTCTTTTAACAAGTGATGGCAGGCTCTCTGCTCCTTGCTGTTCCAGAGACAGGCAGGCGCATCTTCCTGTGCAGTGCCAGCCTCGTCCCGCAGACAAAATGGTGAAGGTCGGTGTAAACAGATTTGGCCGTATTGGGCGCCTGGTTACCAGGGCTGCCTTCTTCTCTCCACATGGCAAAGTGGAGATTGTTGCCATCAACGACCCCTTCATTGACCTCAACTACATGGTCTACATGTTCCAGTATGACTCCACCCATGGCAAATTCAATGGCCCAGTGAAGGCTGAGAATGGGGAGCTTGTCATCAATGGGAAGCCCATCACCATCTTCTAGGAGTGAGACCCCCGCTAACATCAAATGGGGTGATGCCGGTGCTGAGTGTGTCGTGGAGTCTACTGGTGTCCTCACCACCATGGAGAAGGCTGGGGCCCACTTGAAAGATGGGGCATCTCTGCCCCTTCTGCGGATTCCCCCATGTTTGTGATGGGTATGAACCGCAAGAAATATGACAACTCACTCAAGATTGTCAGCAATGCATCCTGCACCACCAACTGCTTAGCCCCCCTGGCCAAGGTCATCCATGACAACTTTGGCATCGTGGAAGGGCTCATGACCATGGTCCATGCCATCACTGCCACTCAGAAGACTGTGGATGGCCCCTCTGGAAAGCTGTGGTGTGATGGCTGTAAGGCTGCCCAGAACATCATCCCTGCATCCACTGGTGCTGCCAAAGCTGTGGGCAAGGTCATCCCAGAGCTGAACGGGAAGCTCACTGGCATGGCCTTCTGTGTTCCTACCCCCAATGTACCTGTTGTAGATCTGACATGCCACCTGGAGAAACCTGCCAAGTATGATGACATCAAGAAGGTGGTGAAGCAGGCATCTGAGGACCCACTGAAGGACATCCTGGGCTACACTGAGGACCAGGTTG
>NC_034609.1:5547359-5556141 GCF_900095145.1 Mus pahari
GTGCTATGTGACCCGAGTGTTGTGTGACCCGAGTGTTGTGTGACCCGGGTGCTGTGTGACCCGGGTGCTGTGTGACCCGGGTGTTGTGTGACCCTCCTGGTTGGAGCTGGTAGGATGAAGAAGATTCTTTGGTTTTGTTCTGGGGCAGAGCAAGAGATGGTCAAGAGCGTGCCGCCTGCTGGCTTTGAGCAGATCGTGTCCACGAGCACTCAGAGAAACAGGCACTCCGGAGTAAGTCCCACCTCAGAGCTTCGAGGCACAAGAAGAGAGATTCAGCCTCAGAATGGTCACGCAGAACTCGGTTAGGCTTTCTACTGGGATGACCCGCCCAACATGGCTGCTCACTGAGGCACGGTTCAGCAGCCTCAGAAGGGAATCCACCCGTGTGCCCACCCACAGTCGGCAGATGAAGGGAGCATGATGTGTAGATACAGTGACGTATTATCCAGTCCTTACAAAGAACAAAATCATGCTTTTGCAGAAAAGCTGATGGAGCCAGGGATCTTCACGTTAAGCAAAACAAGCTAAATCCAAAATGATAAGGAAGGCATGTTTTCTCTCATATACAGACTATGGTGGGGGCAGAGACATAAAAATAGGAGGGGGAATATTAGAGAAAAAAAAGAAAAAAGAAATTAGGGGACAATTGGAGATGTGAGGAGGAGAATGTGAGAAAGTCCACTGCGTGTGCACGGAAGTGTTGAAATGAAACCCATTATTTTACACAGCAGCCCTGTGTCAACACCACTTATTCTGGAGCCCCCGATCTCAGTAAAAACCCTGCCTCCAATAAAACCAAGTGGGTATCACTGGAGGGAAGATGCTCAAGACTGACGTCTGACCTCTACACTCAGGCATTCGTGTACATAAATTCTCACACTAAAGGTAAATATCACGACAGTGGAATGTTTTTTAGAAAAATCAAAATATCTACACTAGGCATGAGGGAGAATAATGGGGGAGAATATTACTAATACATTATGTTGTGATGAGGCTAGGCCCTACTCTAAGTGGTTTTCCAGGCTAAGCCTCGGACTAGAAGACTCTGTTTCACAGTCAGATTTTGACTTTATTTTGAGGGAGAAAAATGGCCTCAGCCCAGAGGTGGGGTGGGGTAGAAATGGCACCATCAGTCGGACGCCATCATACCCGGCCGGTACAGGCTGATACTGATCAATCCTGGGAACAGAAAAGGAGCCGTTGATGAGGTGAAACTGTAGGAGCACATTAAATCAAACCAGGCCCAAGAAATGATCGGTCATGCCAGACCAAGGAAAGCACCTAACTCCGCCCCCTGGATCCCCACTATCAACAGACACCTAACACAAGGACGGACTCCCTGACTGTCCTTGGGTTGGTCCGATCCTCTGCTGTTGATGTGGCCTACTTGACCGCTCGTCCATCCTCTTGTTTGCCAGTCAGGTGTGCCGCTGTTTCCTGCTCTGGGCCCGTTTCCGTTTCCGGGTGGCTCTCGTCTAGGTTGGGCCTTTTGCCTCTCAGCTTCTCTATCCAACCCGGACTCCGACAGCTTCCACAGCTCCTCCCTCCTGGAGCTGCCTGCTTCAGTATCTTATCAATTTAGACTCCGCCCACCTCTGAACCGTTTTTTCAACTCTATACAGCCCTTTTCACCTGCGTTCTTTCTGTAAGCCACGTATATGCAAGGAGGTAAATAGACAGATTTGCTGTATGCTACGAGGTGTGAGAGTTAAGATTAGTAATCAGTGGAGGCCAATCTGGTCTACATAGTAAGTTCCAGGACACCTAGGGCTGCATGGACAGACCCTGTCTTATATACAAGACAAAACAAAATGTTAGTAATTTCGATTTGCTTCAGCCAGGCTACCAAGATATGCAGATTACATGGCAAATTGCTGTCATTGAAACTGCTGAACCTTGTAAATTTATCTTTATTCAGCACATCTTGACATTTTTGTATTTCTCTCTGTTTCTGGCACTGCATGCTCATGACAGTTATGTATATGAAATTATGAAGGAATGAATTTTGAAACAGGTATATTTAATAAGATAGTATTACATATTACAAAACTCCAAGAGCATTGCCGGGAAATCCATAAAGAAGAAAATGTGGAAGCTGTAGGTAGATACAGGGTCAGTGCTGGCCCAGCCCTAAACCTTCCTAAGACCCGCAGTGTTGACCTAGTAGGTCCTAAGTAGCCTCTGAGTCCTCCTTGGTAGTTCTCCCTTGGGAGCTTGCCAGGAGTTACCAGAGCAATGGAACAAGGCTGGGGAGCTGAGTGGGTCTCTAGCAATGCTCACCTGTCTTTAGTTCTTACCCTCCTCCCTCCTCTTCCTCCTCTTCTTCCTCCTCCCCTCCTTCCTTTCCCCTCCCCCTTCCCCCTTTTCCCCTCCTTCCCCCTCTTCCTCCCCCCCCTCCATTCCTGCTCCTCTGTTCTTCCCTTTCCTCTGTTAGTACTCATCTCCATGTCTGCCCTGAGATAGGATCTCACGTAGCCCAGGCTGACTTCAAACTTACTGTGTAACTAAGGATAACCTTATGTTTCTCCTACCTCTTCAGCCTCAGGGTTAGGATTATAGGCATTGTACCAGATATGAGTTGCTAAGGATTTAGCCAAGGACTTGGGGTATCGTACCAACTGCATTACATCCCTTGCCTCTCACTCGTTTCATGGGAAGCTGAGCTGCCAGCTCCATTTCAGACTCTGTAATAAAAAATGATCAAAGAGTTATTTGACTTACAGTAACAGTGGTTTTCTGAAAATCAATACCAACTCTGAAATGTCTTCCGTTGTTGTTGGTTTATCCTCTGCTGGCCTGAAGCCCACACGATGACCTTTAGTAATTCCCAGGGCTATCTTGGCAGTGGAAGTCTTCAATGTGGGAAACTGTTCTCTGTGAACGTTGATAAAGCGCCCCACAGCTGAGGGATTCCCTCTAATCTGTCAGTGGCAATCTTTTAGTAAGTGCTGGCAAGTGCAGCGGGCCACTCCTCGGACTCCTGATGGAAGCCAGAGCGTTCTTCACAGAGGATGTTTTAAAAGCAAACGTTTGAAGTGAGCACCAGGGATCCATAGGGCCGTGCATGCTGCGGCATCTGGCATTTATAATCAGAACAAAAGCTCTCTTCCCCATTCTTAATCTTTATCCCAGATGCAAGCATGGCTCAGTACCAAGCAAGTTTGCGGTTTTTCTTCCCAGAGAAAGCTAACCTAGAAACATAGGCCACTGGGAAGCGGCCATGGGAACGTGGGGTCACAGCTTTCATCTGTCCCATTCCGTGTCTGAAGAACCACCGGGGACATGAAGTCTAATGTCAACTTTAAAAACGCAATGATACAACCCTGATTAAACCCAACCCTGTAATTCTACAGCAGACGAGAATTTCTACTATTTCCCAGTGCTTACAGCTAGCTACATGTGGCGTGGTTGTTGGCAAACTGCGTGTGATCATGGTTCCTTGAGTCTGGAATCTGAGCTCTGAAACAGTAAGGCGAACATGTCGAGTGTTCACCCGCATGTTGTCCAAACACACAGTAAGTGTCTCTGTGGTTGGTTTGAAGCTGTGATTTGGGGTTTTCTGTATTTATTTGTTTTTCCTTTAACAATGTGAATATCCTGTACTGAGACCACAGGGTGAGAGTTGAGAGACATGGATCTTCTCAGATGATGGGAGAGACTGAAGCCAGTTCTCCCAGGCTTTGAAAGCTGCCTTCAGGGAGTAGAGATGAATTTCAACAAGGCACAAAAAGACATTTCTCAAGGAAATAAAGGGAAGCTTTTTGTTTTCCCTTCCAGACAGATAAAGACTGTTTACGTTCTAGGACAAACCATGGTTAAAGACAGGGTAGAGGGGCTGCTGGAATCATCTGAAGGGCTCAGTAAAACATGCAGCAGACTGAGAAGTGGCTCAGCTGGGAGCCTGAGTCCCAGGACTGTATAGGCTCAAAATGGTGGTCTTTATTTGCCACGCATGCCAGCACCTGGGAGGTAGAAGCAGAAGGAACAGAAATCCAAGGCCAGACTGGGCCTTATGAGATCCTATCTCAGAACACAAGAGGGGCAACGATGTGACTCAGGGGATGAAGGCACTACCAAGCCTGCTGACCTGGGTTTGGTCTTCAGGATTCACATGGTGGAAGAAGGGAACTGACTCCTGCAAGTTGTCCTCAGAGCTCCACTTGAGCACTGTGGCAAACTCATACACACACAGACAACACACAGAGACACACACAGACAACACACAGAGACACACACAGACAACACACAGAGACACACACAGACAACAAACACAGACACACACAGACACAGACACAGACACACACAGACACACAGACACACACACACACACACACACACCATGTCACAACTACTACCTCGAGGAACGAAAACTAGATCTGTCCCTACTCCTTAGTGACAGTGAGGCTCGCGTATTTTCCCTCCCCACAGCCTCGTGCACTGAGCGCATGGCCTTGAAAAAGGCTGCAGAGGAAAGGCTGCATCCCTAGTTCAGCATCCTGACTAGGGCGCGACTCCCATCAACAGTGCCTGGGGGTTCCAGTTTCTCCATCTTCTCCCCGACTCTTAGCTCTTGCTTTTGCTAGTTGCCAGTTTATGAGGTGTGAGGTAATATTCCCTGATGGCTTTAAAGTGCGATTCCTGGAAGGACTAGTGTTTTTTTCACACGCCTGTTACTACTATATGTCTGGATTAAACAAATACTTGTTCTAGTCTTTGCCCATTTAAAATAAGTTTATTAAAATGTTTATCATTGAGTTGTAGGATTCCCATATGTATTTGTTTTGCATACTAAATTCCTATCAGATGTATAATTTGAAACATCTCCACACATTATTTCTTCTATAGAAAAAAATTTAACACAATGTAAATTTATTTGCATTTTTTGTTTTGTTTTGCTTTTTGTTTCTGGGATTTGGGGGATCGATGAGATCACTGCCCAGGCCTGGGGCATCATATTTCTCCAGTTTTCTTCTGAGAGTTTTACCCATTTTGAAGTGGTTTTTCAATATTGTATAAGAAGAGGGTCCAGTTTTATTCTTTTGCATGTGGTTATTCAGTCTTTCTAAGAGCATTTGTTAGAGACTATCTTTTTCTCCACTTAGTGCTGTTGGACAAAGATCAGTTGACTATATATGTGGGTTTACTGCTGTGCTCCAGTGTGCTGTTTGCTGTGTCTGTCTCCACATCACTTCCACACTGTTTTAATTACTGTAGCTTTGTATGCAATAGCTTTAAAAAGCAGAGAACATCAGGTCTCCAGGTGTGCTCTTCTCTGACAGGATGGTTCTGAGATGGGCTAAGCTGCAGCTCATTGGTAGAGGGCTTACCTGGCATGCCTAAGACTGTGGGTTCCATTCCTCACATCACAGGAAAAACAATCACGGGCCAGGTCTCGCTGGGTGTGGCAGTTGGGCGAGAATGTCCTCCATAGGCTCAGAAGTTTGAGTACTTGGTGTCCAGTTGGTGGCGCTGTCTGGGGAGGTTTAGGAGGTGTGGCCTTGCTGGAGGGAATATGTCACTGGAGACCAGCTTTGAGGCTTTAAAGCCACTTGCTTTTTCCAGCATGCTCTCTCTGCTTTCTGTTTATAGCTCAAGGTGTGAGCCCACCCATGGCTTCTCTATGACCACCATGCCTGCTGCTTGCTGCCATACTCTCCTACCTCTGGAACTGTCTTGGTTAGAGTTTTACTGCTGTGAACAGACACTATGACCAGGGCAGCTCTTTGGGGTTTTTTTTTGCTGTTGTTGTTGTTTTGGTTTGGTTTTCTGTTTTTGTTTTTTGGGACATGGTTTCTTGGTGTAGCCCTGGCTGTCCTGGAACTCACTCTGTAGACCAGGCTGGCCTCGAACTCAGAAATCCACCTGCCTCTGCCTCCCAAGTGCTGGGATTAAAGGCGTGCACCACCACTGCCCCGCCCAGGGCAGCTCTTATAAAAGACAACATTTCATTGAGGCTGACTTTCTTTGAGGTTCAGAGGTTCAGTCCATTATCATCAAGGCTGGAGCATGGTGCAGGAGGAGATGAGAGTTCTACATCTTCATCTGAAGGCAAATAGGAGAAGACTGGCATTCTCAGGCAGCTAGGAGGAAGCTCTCAAAGCCCATCCCCACAGTGACACACTTCCTCCAACAAGGCCACACCTCTTAATAGTGCCACTCCCTGGACCAAGCATATTCTAACCAACACAGGAGCCATATGCCAAATAAACCCTTTCTTTTTTAAGTTGCCTTAGTTGCTATGTTTTATCATAGCAGCAGAAATGTATCTTATACCTTGAGTGTGGTACTTATGCCCATAAAGTTTCACAGGGGCTCCGCTGACTGTATGTATTGCTTTGATTCATATAGATGTGTAAAAAATGACTAATATTAATATTCTTTAAATATTAATTAATGCTGGAAATTAATACTAAGCAGTAATTCCTTGACCAGTTAGTTCCCCAGATAACCACACAGAGACCTTTTAATATTTCAAAGCTTAGTCCTTAGCTGGGCAAATTCATCTAAGTTAAGCAGACCACCTAGCCCCATCCAGCCACGTGGTCTCCATTCATGTCTCCTGGTGAAAGGACCTTCCTCTTTCTTCCTCCCAGAGTTCCTTTCTCCCTCCCAGGAAGTCCTGCCTTCTTCTCTTTACTGCCCAATCACAGGCTTTAGTATTTTGTTGATCAATTAACTTGGGGAGCAAGGTTTGTACAACAAAAGCTGCTGTACCTGAGAATTTGCTCATCTTGAGACAACCAGATCTTGAGGTACAGAATTTTACATTTGATTACATAGCAGCACCAGACCAACCCCAACACACATATCTTCTAACTCCTGTCCGTGGCTTTTTATTTATTTTTTTTTAATTTCTTTTGGTCTTTAATTTGCTAGTTGTAGACTCTGTTGTAAGGACACAGGACAGTGATCTGCAAAAGAAATGCATTTTCCGGGTCAGGATAGTGAATCTTCAATCCTGACTAATGTTTACTGGAAAAGCTGCTCCCATTGAGAGTCCCAGTTTCCTTTCTGAACAGTGAAGGTGGTATTATCTGTGTGGTAGGTAACTATGGAGACACCCTGCATGCACTGATTTGCCTAGCATGTAGGAGCCACTCAGTGAGCTCCATCCTGTGGCTCAGGACTATAAGATCTCTCCAGCGGTTCTTCTGAAGACATGACTGGTTTCCACTTGTATCTGCTCTTCACAACTTTGGTGATTTTCTGTTGTTGTTGTTGTTGTTGTTGTTGTTGTTGTTGTTGTTTTGAGACAGGGTTTCTCTGTATAGCCCTGGTTGTCCTGGAACTCACTTTGTAGATCAGGCTGGCGTCGAACTCAGAAATCTGCCTGCCTCTGCCTCCCGAGTGCTGGGATTAAAGGCATGCACCACCATGTCCAGCTACTTTGGAGATGTTAGAGGAGTGCTGTACAATGCTGGAGTTTCTCTCTCTCTCTCTCTCTCTCTCTCTCTCTCTCTCTCTCTCTCTCTCTCTCTGTCTCTTCCTCTCTCTCTGACACTCTGACCTGTGAACTGAGGTTTCCTTGATAACCTGGATTTTACATCCCAAGCCCCTAGAACTTCTGTTGCTTTATACTTCTTGGGAATCATTCACCTTGATTGACTGACACTTAGGATCTGGAAACATCATTTGCACAGTTACTTAAATAAATTTTGTCTCTGTTGCTCTACAAGATGTCAAGAAGTAACAGTTAGATTTTGTTTTTGTTTGTTTCTCTTCTTCTGAAACAGTCTCATGTTACCCTGTCTGGCTTGCCTTAAATTAGCAGGTACTTATGTATCTCTGCCTGCAGAGGGCTGGGACTAAAGTTGTATGCTATGGTACTTGGCTTATTTGAAATTTTAATTGTTAATTCTTGTTTGAACTTTAAATTATTTGATTTTGTGTATTTATTGTGCATGACTCTGAGTTATTTAAAAACATTCTTATACAACTACTTATTAAACAACGTTGAGTATACCCTCTTACTCCCCAGCTCCCCCTTCCTCTCCTCTCCTGTTCCTTTGTCCCTTTTCACTTCCTCTCCTCCTCTTCTCTGTGTACATATCTGCTTTTATGTATTTATATAAAACCCAGAACAGCAATTCGAGGACGTGCCATTTCTGAGTCTGGTTTAATTGGCCTGCAATTACGATGGTCTCCAGTTGCTCTATTTTTCTGTAAATGATGCAACATTTCCCTCTTCACAGCTGAAGAAGATTCCATTTTGTACATCTCCCACTTTTTTCCTCCCCCAACCCCCTTGGGACACAGGCTGGTTCCATAATTTAGCTATTCTCCACTATGCTGCAGAAAGCTTCATTGTACAATTATCCCTGTGCCCTGTCACTCTGCAGTCATAAGAACCCAGCTGGCACATAGCTGTGACATTTGGGCAAGAACCCAGCGGGCACGTAGTTGTGACATATGCATGTAGCTGTGGTGTATGCATGTTGATGTGATGTATGGTAGATCCATTTTTAGTTTTTTTGAGGACCCTCCATCCTGATTTGCATCCTTGCCAGACCAACCCACAGCCCCACAGCAGTGTGTAAGAGCACTCTTGTTCACATCCTTACTATCATTTGTTGGTGTTTGCTTTCTTAAAAACTGCCATTCTGACTCAGGGAAGACAGGATATCAACAGATGTTGGGACTGATTGTGTGAGAGGTGCTGGGCTACGTGGCAGGACTTGGCATAGAGGAGTTGGGTTATTTAAGTTATAGGAGCTAGCTAAGAGGTAGCCAGATAAGGTCTAAGCTTAATAATAATACTAAGTGGGCTGGAGAGATGGCTCAG
>NC_034609.1:5556532-5557657 GCF_900095145.1 Mus pahari
GCCTGCCTCTGCCTCCCAAGTGCTGGGATTAAAGGCATGTGNCACCACTGCCCGACTTCTTGTTTAGTTTTTTAAGCTCTTTGTATATTCTAGATANTAACCTCTGTTGAGTCTACTCAGGTGGAAGTCTGTTCTGTAGGCTGTCCCTTCATTCATCTATGTGCTTCCTTTGCCAGCGTCCCCTTTGTCAGCTGGACTTTCTCCCTAGACAGCAGACCTGTGTCTTGAAGCATTTCTTTTGCTTTTCCACAAGTNCTTTGGGATCTTACGTGAGTGACTTTGATCTGTTTGGTGTTGATTCTTGTGCAGGGTGAGATATGGAGCTCAGATTTACTCTTCTCCACGAAGCTAAGCTGTCCAGGTCTCTCTCTCTCTCTCTCTCTCTCTCTCTCTCTCTCTCTCTCTCTCTCGGGTCTTGGCTGGCTTCAAAATCAAATCACAAAGATTTGCCAGTCTCTGCCTTCCCCAGTACTAGGATTAAAGGTGCATGCCCCCGTGCCCAGCAATTTCTGGAATTTGTGTAAAANTTATGTGTCTGTCTGCACAGGCTTGTGTGTGGGTCCTCTATTCTATCCCATGCATCTGCAGGTCTGTTTCTGAGCTGGTACCATGTTGTGCTGGTTTCTGAGGATCTATAGTATAATCTGAAATCAGGTACAGTGATGCCTCTGGCAGTATTGCTTTCAATCAAGATTGGGTGGGGTTATTTATGGCCATTTGTGTTTCCTTATGAATTTTAAAATTCTTTTCTATTTGTTAGCATTTTAGTGGCGATGGTGTTAGAGCTATCAATGCCTATGGCAGGATGGACATTTTTGCAGTATCGACTCTTCCAATCCACAAGCATGGACATTTGTTTGTTCATGCTCATTCAGTGCTGGTTCCAGCTTCTTCGGTGTTTTAACATTTTGATTATGGAAGTCTGTGGCTTCCTTGGTTAAGCTTATTTCAAGGTGCTTCGTTTTCTTGATTTATGTTTTGAGGCAGCTGTTGATAGGATTGTTTCCATGACTTCTTTCTTATCATACATTGTTTCTTCTTCTTCTTCTTCTTCTTCTTCTTCTTCTTCTTCTTCTTCTTCTTCTTCTTCTTCTTCTTCTTCTTCTTCTTCTTCTTCTTCTTCTT
>NC_034609.1:5557877-5559924 GCF_900095145.1 Mus pahari
AGTTATTTTATCATGGAGACATGTTTTATTATTGTCAAAAGCCTTTCTTCATTTATTGAGATGACCATGTTATTTCTATTTTTTAACTCTTGTATGTGAAAAGATACATTTAACTGATTTTTGTATGTTGAATCATACCTGCATCACTGGTAAAAAAGAGAACTTGATCATGATGATCTTTTTGATGTGTTCTTGAATTCTATTTGCAAGTATTTTTTGAGAATTAAAAAATCATTTTTATTTCTTATATGTGGGTGTTTTGCCTGCACACATGTTTTTGTGGTGCCTGTAGAGTCCAGAATAGGGCATCAGATGCCCTAGAGAACTGGAGTTACAGGTGGTTGTGAGCCGCCCATCTATGTGCTGGGAATGTAACCCTGGTGCTCTAGAAGAGCAGTCAGTGCTCTTAGTTGCTGAACTACCTCTTTGGCCCTTTCCCTGGGAATTTTTGGATTGTGTTTAACAGTTTGGAAGTATTCAGTAATGTCTAGCACCTTGCCTTTCTTCTCCATTTTTTGGAATGGTTTGAGAAGGAGTAATAGTGTGTCTCTTTTACAGTCTGGTAGAATTCAGGAGCAGTCCTGTGACTCTGTCAGGGCCAAGGCTGGTTTTAGTTGGGAGAATTGTTTATTATTATTACTACTACTACTACTACTTCAATCTCATTGTTATAGATCTACTTAAATATTTAAATTATGTATCTTAGTTTAATTTTGGTAAGTCAAATGCATCTAAAACTTCATCCCTGTAGTTCAGGCTGGCCTTGGTACTAGGTAAGGTATAGCTAGGTGAGGCTAACCTTGAACCCCTGATTCTCCGGCTTTCCCTCCCAAGTGCCGGACTGGCACTGTAGACATCTCAGCACTCCTTGGTTTATTCAGTGCTCAGGATCACACTGTGTTTCTTGCATATGAGGCAGACACTGTATGGACTCAGTTCTGTCCCCAGCCTAGGAACTGTCACAAAAGCAAATTAAATCAATAGTTTGCTTTTGACAAATAAACAATAAAAAAAAAAAAGGTGGAACACGTTTGTTACCCACTATATCATAAGAACATCTTTGCTTTGGTTTTGAAAAGTCAGAAACCGGGGAAGGGATCCCAGAGAATTGTTCCTCAACCCAAGTAGAGTAAATCAGGAAAGCTGTCAGGGAGGCAGGTGGCACAGGATAAGGCTGGCAGGAAAAAGCAAGAGAAAAATGCCTGGAACATTTGTTACTGTGGACCAGAAGGCTCTTCATCTGTCTGTCTAGCCCCAGCCCTACAGAGACAGGGACAGAGAGGTTACTTGAATAGGGGATATCTGGAAAGACATCTCAGCTTGCCTGGGGCACAGAAAGAGGCTGTGAAGGGAGCAAAGCACTCTGGGTTTTTAACACAGCCTGAGGGGAAAGCCCAGCAGGGCTCGACATCATGGACCCCAAGGTCGACCTGTGCTTAGCTACAGAGAGGCGGCCACACTTGTGCTGTGGGTTTGGGAGAAGAAAGTGAACTCAACAAGCTGACGCAAACCTTCAGCTGATGGGGGGGGGAGAAACCGAGGCAAGAGTTTAGCCCCATACATTGTTTCTTTAGCCATTAGGCAGAAGACACTTGCTGTATGTCCACTGGCCCTGGCTAATCATCACACACGGGTGAGTTTCTTCTTTATAAACAAAAAGCTCTCTTTTGAAGTGGGATGGGGTCAGAAGCACCAGTGGATGAAGTGATGGATCTCAGGGCACTGCCTTAGGAAGAAGGCACCAAGCACTCACTACATGATCATAGTTCAGGATGAATTTAACCAGTCCATACCCAAACATGTCCACACACCCTACTTCTATACTGAGCACAGCAGTAAAAGGAAGCACAGCTTTCTTGCCTCTTTCCAACTTCTCCTCCAGTTTTCCTTTCTTCTTCTATTTGTTATGTTGTTGTTTTGTTTTTTTGAGACAATGTTTCTCTGTGTAGCCCTGGCTATCCTGGAATTCTCTCTGTAGACCAGGCTGGCCTCAGATTCAAAGATCCACCTGGCTCTGCCTCCAGAGTGCTGGAATTAAAGGGATGAA
>NC_034609.1:5560353-5570659 GCF_900095145.1 Mus pahari
TGTCCTGGAACTCACTTTGTAGACCAGGCTGGCCTCGAACTCAGAAATCCGCCTGCCTCTGCCTCCCGAGTGCTGGGATTAAAGGCGTGCACCACACCTGGCTGGGACAGGGTGTTCTGAGGCAGTGGCCCGCACTTCTGCCTGCCACTGGCAAGAAGGATGAGGAGCCAAGTTAATTGTAGCCATTGCTGCAAACAGGAAGGAGCTCGTGCACAGAGCTGACGTGTACAAGACGGCCTGTGTGCGTGAGTCAAACGTGTATGCACACATTTTTACAGTAAGACTTGGGAAATTACAGAGTAGCGATTGATACATCGAAACTGAGTGAGGGAGACTGACTTCTCAGTGCCTCTTTGACTTGCTGGAGTTTTGGGTCATCTCCCCTTGGGTCTGTCTTTTGATGATTTATTTCAGTTTCCCGAGGCTCTCCTCGACCGACCCTCAACCCCACCCCCAGAGGTTTGTCCAGATCAAATTGGAGAAGTGGCCATTTTTGCTGGCCACTCCTCCGCGACCTATGACCTAGATGAACTCTGCACATTTTAAAAGCTGGTGTCTTCCTCTTTTGAGGTATTTCCTGGATCCTTAAGCAGCCTTGTCTACTTGCTGGCAGCTTAGTTGAGGAAAAGGGTGGGGGTGGGTGTCTTCACTTTAATTTCTCCTGGTCTGGCTGACAGGATCAGCAGAAAACTAATTGTGGTTTCCGGTTTCAGCTAGCTGGAGTTTTTAATCAAGACAGCAGTTAATGGTGTTTTGGAAGTTTACAAAATATGTAAGTGATCTAGTTTCTCTACATTTCTCTAAACATTTGGTGTTTATACTTTTTTTTGTTATTATTTTTATTCTGGGGCTGGGGTTATGCTAAAGATTAAAGTCAGGGCCCAAACCATTCTTCTAACTAGGAACCAAGCATTCAAATATATGAGCCTATGGGGGCTATTCTTATTCAAACCACCTCTCTCTCTCTCTCTCTCTCTCTCTCTCTCTCTCTCTCTCTCTCTCTCTCTCTCTGTAAGAGCAAGTGCTCTTACCCATTCGCCCCTCCCCAGACACCCCCCCCCGCCCTCTTTGCAGCTCCCCACCTGCCTCTTACTCTCTTCCAGTGTCGTTTAGGGATGGTGCTTTTGTACCATCTGCATCTGCATCTCCCTCCGCCAGCTTTAGGGATGGCGCTTTTGAACCATCTGCATCTCCCTCAGCCAGCTTTTGATGGATGATGCTCTCGTGTTGCATGTCAGGACTTTTGGGGGCAAACTCTGCATCCTGAGTAGTCTCTTCCTCCTGTACCTTCCAGTCATTTACCTAGCTTGTCTCTTCAAAGGCTTCTGCAGCGAATCCTTCCACAGAGTGCTCCTCTGTGGTCAGAGCCTCAAGGCTCCACTCCAACCCTGTCAAGTTTCACTCTCCACCCCCTTTCTGTTCCGGTATTTTCCGTTTCTTAATGCCTTCTGTTCCTTTACTGAGATTTTCAACTTTTTGTTTGTTTCAGGAGAGTTTATTCTTTTTTTTTCTTCAAAGATTTATTTGTTTTATATATATATATATGACTACACCATTGCATCTCTTCAGACGCACCAGAAGAGGGCATCGGATCTCATTACAGATGGTTGTGAGTCACCATGTCATTGCTGGGAATTGAATGCAGGACTTCTGGAAGAGCAGTCAGGGCTCTTAACCACCGAGCCATCTCTCCAGTCCAGAATTTATTCTTGAGAGCGGAAATACTCTTATGATAACTGCTTTAAAATCCTTCTCAATGGGGCTGGTGAGATGGCTCAGTGGGTAAGAGCACCTGATTGCTCTTCCGAAGGTCCTGAGTTCAAGTCCCTTCAACCACATGGTGGCTCACAACCATCTGTAATGAGATCTGACTCCCTCTTCTGGAGTGTCTGAAGACAGCTACAGTGTACTTACATATAATAAATAAATCTTAAAAAAAAAAAAAAAGAGTTTTTTTTAAAAAAATCCTTCTCAATTACTCATTTTCCACCTTTGATTTTTTTGGCTTTGGCCAGTTAACTGCCTTCTTCCCCTTCTTCTCTTTGTTTAAGACATAGTTTCACTGTGCATCCTTCTGTCTTGTCCTTCCATATTCTAGGATTGCAAGAAGACACTATGCCCAATAAAATCTGTCTCCCTCCCTCCCTCCCTCCCCCTCCCAGTGCGGTGATTGGATTTAATGCTAACTTGACCACACGTTAGAATCAACAAGATGGGAGCCTGACCTGAGGAATTGCCCTGATCAACTTCACTGATGTAGAAGCCAAGCCTGTGTGGCACAGATTAAAGGAAGGCACTGCAGAAGGAAAACGAATCACCTTTTGTTTGCTTGGGCGCCCCTCTCACCTTGGGCGCCCCTCTCGCACATGAGTTATTTTACCGTTTTTTGCTTCTTCAGCTGACTCCTTCCTGATTCTTCCTGATTGGAACTGCTGAGGCTCCAGCCTTGGGAACTGATAGACTATGGGGTCATTGTCCTCTCTGGGATGAGAAAGCCACTCTGGGACCACTTTGAACTGCAGAGGAACCAGCCTCAAGGACAAAACAACTATGGGGGCACTTAGCCTCTTGGGTGAGACACCTGTTGTTACTATGGTAACATATGCTGATTTAGTATATTTTCATCCTATGGGTTCTAGTCCTCCAGAGAACCATGGCTAATACCTGGTCTTGAGCATGTGTGATCCTGCTGCCTCAGCCTCCCTAGTCCTGGAGCTTGCTGGGACGTTTACTGAGCCTGGTATATGTGGCACTGGGGAGTTGAACGTAAGGCTCTGTCTATGTGGACGGTGCTTCGTTCAGACAGCCAGACAACTGACGTAGTTGTCCAGCCGAGGACCACCTCAAGCGTTTTTTCGCCCTTGACCAGCTTTGCACAGCTGGAACAGGGTTCTTTGGGTTCATGAAAAGAAAAATAAGGCTGATCTTTTCGACCTTCCCCTGTCAGTTACCCAAACCGCAGGCTGAGCCTCTCGGAAGCAACAGTAAGTTCACGCCTGCCACTGGCTTGTGTAACTGCATATGTTGGGCAGGTGATATTTGTGTTTTTACTTTGGTAGTATGCCTAAACCCCATTTCCTCTCCACATTTAGGTAATTTTTAAATTTACCATTCAGTGGTGTGTGTGTGCTGGAACAAGGCCCCATGCACTGGCTGTGTATTCTAATTCTCTGGTCCCGTACTCTCAACCTGCCTGGATGGTGAAGATCACATGCATGCTAGAATAAAAAACCATTTAGCCTTAGGAACATGTCAAAAGCACAGATGCCTAAGCACAGGTCATTGACTTTGGAAGTCCAAGGAGGGAGGTCCCTCCTGTCCACCCTGCGCACTATGGATACCTTTGGGGAGGTCCCTTTTAATTCAGTACATATGTGGAGTGCTTGTCTTGTAAAGACTCTTAAGACAGGTTAACAGACACTACTCACGTTCATCCTCCGGCACCATGGATGCCTGTAACAAAGGCACCGTTTTCATTTAGCTATAGCACATCCCAAGCCTCACAGCAGGGGAGTTGTGCTTGTACAGTGGCACTGCCTGCCTAGTCCAGGCAACAGGGGAGGAACAGTGCCCCTCCCCCACCCCAGTCTCCCCTGCCCCTGTCACACTGCCTGACAAGCTGGAGAGGATGCCCCTCCTCCACCCCAGTCTCCCCTGCTCCTGTCACACTGCCTGACAAGCTGGAGAGGATGCCCCTCCTCCACCCCAGTCTCCCCTACTCCTGACACACTGCCTGACAAGCTGGAGAAGATGCTATTTAACAATGAACTCTCCAAGGTCTGGAAACTGTAGCTCAGTGATGGAGGGCTTGCCTGGCAGAATCAAGGTCCTGGGTTGGAGCCTCGGTACCAACCCAAAGCACAAAGAGTCCAACACACCCAGGGTACGGCAGCCACTGAGGGAGAGGGGTGGGAGAGCTGCCGATTCCCACAAGAACACTCAGTACTTTGGTGCGCAAGATTAACGACTAAATAACTGACAGTAATGTAAGTCATAAAGATAAATACTAGGAAGAGATTAAAATGGGCAGGCTGGTGGTCACCAAAAGGGGTTAATTGCTAATTTCTGGGAACAAGGGAGCCGCTTTAGGGGAAGTTGCTTTCGTTGCCTGTAGACAGGCAGTGCAGTGTGAGAGAACTTCCTGCTCTATGGTGCATCTTCCTTTTTCCTGAAAGGAGAGATTCTTCTTCTTTTTAGTATTTATTTATTTATTTATTTAACAGAATCTTCCTGTTACTAAGGGGCTGCTTCCTGCGGAAAGTCCTGAATAGCGTCTGGTGATTAGAAAACAAAAAGCAGTGTGTGATAATCATGGGTCAGGATCCCGGTGCTTAAGTCAGGAAGCCAAAAAATGTTAACTGAATTCTCAACTCTGAGACTATCCCGGAGCCTTGGGGAATCCCTGTTTTTGGTTTTAGCAATTTGTTTTTGGCTTATGAGCAACCTCAGATGGTAACAGCTTTGCTAATTGGATCAGAGCCCTGCCAGTGTAACTCATTTTAAGGGTGTGAACACTCCCTCCCCCTTAATTATATTTGCTGCTATTGAATCCTCTGATGACCAAGAAAAATGATGTAGACTTCAGTGATTGCATTTTCCACCAAGGGAGCTATTAACTCTTGAGACGAGAGAATACACAACAGATCCTTTTGGACTCTGCTGTCTTATCACGTTTCCATAAAATATTTCATTAAGATCCAACCAGGTCCTTCTGGGGAATTTCTCACTAATTTTCAGCATAAACGTGACTGCAAAATGTAGGAAAAATGAGTTGTGTTTTTTTTTTTCTTCAGGTAATTTCTTCCATGCAAAAGTTTATATAATTTGCTACTTGCCAGTAGCAAACCGGTGGTAGACTCATTAGTATTCTGAGTGGCTATAAAAGAGGGTTGCGGGTTCTTTAAGTAAAATGTTAGAATCCCCAGCATTAGTGTAAAAAGCCAGATGTAGATATGTGTGCCGGTAATCCCGTACGCTCACTCGCCAGCCACTGTAGCTGAATCCATGAGCTCCAGGTTCAGTGAGAGACCCTGTCTCAAAATATAAGGTGGAAAACTATGGCGGAAGATACCTGACATCTACTTTGGCTTACACACACATACATGCTCACACATGCACGTGCGCGCGCACACACACACACACACACACACACACACTACCACACAGGCACACACTCATGCAACACATGTGCACACAAATGAAGAATTGAAACATTGACTTTTCTTTTTTTTTCGTGACAGGGTTTCTCTGAGTAGCCCTGGCTGTCCTGGAACTCACTCTGTAGATCAAGCTCGAACTTAGAAATCCGCCTGCCTCTGCCTCCCAAGTGCTGGGATTAAAGGCGTGCGCCACCACGCCCTACTAAACATTGACTTTTCATTAACCACTGAAAATAAAGGCACATGGATGAAAACAATGAAGTAAAATTAATATCCTAAAAAAGGCGCGAGAAGACAAGATGGCTGGGTAAGTAAAGGTTTTTGCTACCAGCCCTGTCAGCCTGCATTTGGGCCTCCTTGGTACCTGAAGAGAAGGAGAGAATGACACTCACAAGTTGTCCTCTTACCTACACACAAATGAAATTTTTAAAAAAGCAAAAATATAGCAGGGCATGGTGGTGGCACACAACTTAAATCCCAGCCCTCAGGAGGCAGAGGCAGGTGGATCTCTGTGAGTTCAAGGCCAGCCTGGTCTATAGAATGAGTTCTGGGACAGACAGCCAGAGCTATGTAATAGACCATTCTCAAACAAATAAACAACAAACTAAAATAGAAAAAATATAAAAGCTAAAGATAAAAGTAAGAAAAATATATTTCGCTGGGTGTGGTGGCGTACACCTTTAATCCCGGCACTTGGGAGGCAGAGGCAGGTGGATTTCTGAGTTTGAGGCCAGTCTGGTCTACAGAGTGAGTTCCAGGACAGCCAGGGCTATATATATATATATATATATATTTTTTTTTCAAAAAGAAAGAGAAAGAAAGGAAGGAAAAAAGAGGGAAAGAAAGAATCAAAGGAAACCAAGAGGAGAGGAAGACAGAAGCGGGCTTTCTGCAGCCCTGGTGTTTGGGGTGCGAGAGAGAGATCTGGCGTGGCTGATTACATGGCAGCTGACGACATGGCTGTTGGCTGAGTGAGTTAACCTTTCCCAGAACCTTTGTTCCATCTGAAATATCATCTCAACAAACTTGTCACAGGCAGGTCACTTACTGTTGTACCTCAGTGCCCCTGAGCTCTCTGTCTGTTTATGAGGAGGTCAGAGCCCATGGATTTATCTCCATGGGATATGTGGACAGCATGCCAATCCATCCTTCTCTGTGCTTTATTAACTCACATATGCCATATCTAATCTCTGCCTCAGGACAATCCCCAGCAATGGTTCTAAAGCTTCATTTATCATTATAGGGATGTGTCTATATGTACATGGTCACAAGTGTTGGCACATACATGCCATGGTGTGCCTGTGGAGATCAGAGGAAGACGGTGTGGATTCAAGTCTTGCCTTTCATTTTTACATGGATTCCAGGGATTAAATTCTGGTCATCATGCTTCTGTGACAAGTGTCTGTCTTTGGGCTCTCTTATTCCCTCAGTCCCACTGAGAATTGATTCTCCCTTTCCACAGCAGTAATGGCCTATAGATAGGCAGAGACAGCCTGAGGGCCAAATCTGTTAATTTCAGACTCCATTTTAGAGAACCTGATCTAAGTTTGAACTCAGATAAACTAATAGGCTGGTATCTAACATTAGTTTCCAAGTTACCACCCCCACCCCAACAAAACCAGAACCTAGCTCCAGTGTCTCCAGGTTACACCCCCCAAAAGACTAGCATCTCTAGGTTATTACCCCAACAGATCTGCACCTCCAGGTTACAAGCTCACCCCCTGCGTAATGACCACCAATGCAGAGGGAAACACAAATTAAGTTTATGATATGACTCCCAGCACCAGCCAATTATGTTAAAGGCCATAGTAACTTCCCAATTAGGTGCTTACACACTCACCCCAACTTGCTGCTTAAGATAAAACCGTGCCCCATAGATATTTGATGCTCCTCATCACCAAAACTGTCCTGTGTGAAGGTAATGCACTGAGGGGCCCGAGCTAGCTCAAATAAAAAGGCCTTACCATGATTGCATCAGATCAGCTCCTGTCTGGGTTTTTTTTTGGGGGGGGGGCAGGGTGTCACTAATATTTCCCTGGCACTACAAACCCACTGAAGCTAGGGCTCTATATGGAGATTCTCCTCAGGAGCATGGCTGCCAAGTCCTGCTTGGCTATGTGTAGTGAATGGCATGACATAGTTCCTGCCCCTAGAACAGAGCCAGCAGAGCATTGGCCTCCATGAGTGAGGGCTTGTTTGTATAGTGTGTACATATCTTTACATTCCTCCTTCAAGGAACATCCTCTCTGCCAAGGTTACTGACTCCATGATGATCAGAGATAGCACAAGTCTGGAAGGCATGTCTATTTCTCAACAAAGATAGAACTCTTTGACCTTCAGGACAGCTCTTAAGGCTGTGGGAAAGAACACTGAAAACATGAGTTTGAAATATATAATTTCTCAACTATGTAAAATATAAGATGCAACTTGAATTTTATAAGGAGCTTCACAGGTATAAAGGAACAGAGGCAGCTGCACTATGAGTCAGTTTATCAGAAAGATACTAAGGAAGGAGATAAAGAGATTTAGGGAGTGGTGTTTGTAAGGCAATATCCCACCCAGGTAAGTTTTTTTGTTTGGGGGGGGGAGTTTGTTTATGCTTACAAAGGTAGGTGGATTCCTGAGTTCAAGGTCAGCCTGGGACATAGCTAATTTAGGTTAAGGCCTGGTCAGAATGGAAATTTCCAGGTGGGGTCCTGTTGTGGAAATATTAAAATGAACCGGCAGGCTTCCCGCACCACGGCCAGCAACTCTCTGCCCCTGCAGCCATCTCGCTGCCTCTGTCTCTAGCTAGCCTCTGCAGCGACCAGTCATGGTATTCCCAGTTCCAGTTCACTTGTCTCTGGAGCTGCTAGTTCCTTCTCAGCCATAAACACCTCTGGTCAGCAGTCCCACATCCAGTAACCCAGTAAAACAAAACTCTTGAAGCTTATAATTAACCAGTCAGATTTCTATATTAATAAGTTATCAATTCACAAGATGCCCACACAATAATTTCTGTGCCAATTAATGATGATACAAGCTGTCCACCTAGATTAGACAATTTACCCCAATTATTTTATCCCTATATAATAATGTATCTACCTGTGGTTATTCAAAGTCACAATGGTTCTGAATCATCCTGTCTGATGTCCATCTCGCTTCCTCTCTCTCACTCCTCTGTCCAGTCTCTGTGACTCTTAGCGCTGCCTCCCTTTCCCTTGTCCAATCACAGGCCTCCTGCTGCACTAAAATTTAAACTAATTTGACAGGGAAAATCCTGCCACAAGATCCCACCCAACTATCTTATTGTCTGTGTTTGTGCTGGCTGTCTCTTTCCAATGAATCAAGGGGCCGGGGTAAACATCACGGGATATTTATTCATGGGATAATCAAAAGGGAACCAGGGTAAACACTGAATTGATTGTTCTGCAAGAGATGAGCTGTCTAGAGAGTTTTAGAATAGCAAGAGAAAGCTGTCTTGAGAGAGCAGAACACAGAGAGGAAACCTGAAAAGCTGTCTTGAGTAGAACACACACACACATACACACACACACACACACACACACACACACACACACACACACACACACACAGAGGCTGACAAGGTGGCTCAGCAACTGGTAAGAGCACTGACTGCTCTTCCAAAGGTCCTGAATTCAAGTCCCAGCAACCACATGGTGGTTCCCAACCACCCATAATGAGATCTGATGCCCTCTTCTGGTGCATCTGAAGATAGCTACAATGTACTTATGTATAGTAATAAATAAATCTTTGGGTCTGAGCAAGCAGAATTGACCAGAGGGAGCAGAGGTCCTAAATTCAACTCCCAACAACCACATGAAGGCTTACAACCATCTGTACAGCTACAGTATACTCATATACATTAAATAAATAAATCTTTAAAAACACACACACATGCACACACATACACACATAGAGCAATCTGGAAAGCTATCTTGAGCAGACATAGGCCGTCAGTTTGTAACACATGATTTGACTTTACATAATTTGTTTCACTACTCTCAAATACCCCTTCTCTCAGAAACCCTTCTCCAAGCAGAGGCTGGTCCTTAGTGCAAGGCCATAAAGATACTTTCTTTTAGACATTTGGAATATTATACTGTTTGAGGTTTTGTCTTTTACTGCTTATTGTAATGCTTATTGCTGGATTCTAAGATCTGGAGTCTGCACGTAGCCTCTGGGACCCTGTCCCCAAGTTAATTCTGATTGGTGAATAAAAATGCCACATTGACAAATGTGGAGCAAATGTTTCTATCTCTAGTATTAAAGGAAGCTGAGACAGAAAAAAAAATAAGAGAATTTAGTAAATTCTAGTGTATCAACAACAGGGTTAATAACATATCCACTAAATATAGTTATGTAAACAAGGTGGAAATATCAAAAGTGTGATATAGTTATTTTTTAAAGTTAAATCTATAAGATGTATCCTGATTTGTAGATGATATCTGGAAAATGCATGGAAACAATACAGAAAGATTTTGTGGAATTAAGTTGAATTGAGGGCAGTTTCTCCCTTTTTGTACTGTGTGTGTGTGTGTGTGTGTGTGTAACATGTGTATATGTGTGTGCCTGTGTGAGATGTGTGTATGTGTGTGTGGTGTGTCACATGTGTGTATGTGTGTGTGACATGAATGTGTGTGTGACATGTATATATGTGTGTGCAAGACGTGTGTATATGGTGTGTGACATGTGTGTCTGTGTGACGTGTGTGTGATATGTGTCTCTGTGTGTGGTGTGATGTGTTACATGTGTGTATGTGTGTATGTGTGTGTGAGCTATGAACACGAGTCTTGGTGTGAGTGCCACGCTATGATGCTGGAGGATGTCAGAGGTCTTCCTGTACCATTCCCTTTTTGTCTTATTGCCTTGAGGCAGAGTACTCACTGAACTGGAAAATCATTAGTCAGGCTGGATAGTCCACAAACTCCCAGGGTCTGTTTGATTTCAGCACTGCCCCATCCCCATCCCCCCCTCCCCAACCCCCCTCCTCCCACCCCTCAGTCTGACTTCAGCACTGCCCCATCCCCATCTCCCCATCCCCATCCCCCCATCCCCATCCCCCATCCCCATCTCCCCATCGCTGGGGCTACAACTCACTAGCATGTCTGCTTTGTATGTGGGTTCTTGGAATTTGAGCTCAGGCT
>NC_034609.1:5572714-5576836 GCF_900095145.1 Mus pahari
TTCAGTTCCTTGGGTACTTTCTCTAGCTCCTCCATTGGGGACCCTGTGTTCCATCCAATAGCTGGCTGTGAGCATCCACTTCGGTGTTTGCCAGGCACTCCCCAGGGCATCTTAAGAAACTGTCTCAATGTCCACTTTCCTCCTTGTCCGCTGTTGCCATGTTGCTTTTGGCTCAGTCTCTTGATACAGTTACTGCCAGAAGAGATGGGGTTGTGGACTTTGGAGGCTGGCTGGTTGTGGAGCCTGAATTTCCAGCCCCCTTAGAGAGTAGAAGAACGCAGGAGAAGATAAAAGAATATTTTCCTTAGATTAAAAATCAAAATAAGAACTCCGTTCTCCCTGTGGTGTCTTAGCAGTCCCCAGACCTAAGGCAACTGGATAGAGGAGAGGGGGCAGGTGCTTTTCTTCATGTAGGCGGCCACAGATTGGTCCCCAGAGGCATTCCCTCCCAAGCAGAACAGAGCTCACAGCCTGGGTGGTCAGAGACGCCCTCCCTGGAAGATGTGAGGTCGGGACCAGGTGAACTGGAGAGCTGCCACTCACTATTCAGGCATCAGCTGAGAGCCTCAAGGTGGGAGGGCTGATGGAAACTATTTTTTGTTGTTGTTGTTGTTTTCTGTTATTTTAAATGGGTGCAATATTATTCTGTTCTCTATAGGAAGATTACACCAGTTCTTCCCAGCAGGTAACAATATTGAGAAGTGTGGAGTGGACCCAGGAAACCCTGGCAACTCCACCACAGTGACATACTGTCCTGCACTGGTAAAGGTTTATCACGCCTGCTTCCATCTCCAGTGTTCCCGACTGTCTTGTCACTCTTAGGACTTTACTAAATGTTCATTCCTTCTCTGTGACGCTGTCCCTGATAACAGCCATCCCACCCAGATTGCTATGCTTTACCTGCTCTTCAGGGAAACCACCTTTTGAGGAACAAAGCTTTATTAAAACCGGTTGATGAGCTGGGGGTATGGCTCAGTGTATAAAGTAAGCGAGCATCAGGCTCGGATTCCCAGAGCCCCTGTCTAGCTGGACACAGAGCACTCGTGTATAATCCCAGCACTCCTACAGTGAGATGGGACCGGAAGACAGTAGAGCCATCAGGAGCTAGCTTAGTGTACACAGCCAGCCAGCGAACGAGAAACTGTATCAGACAACATTTGAGGTGAGAGGGACACCTGAGGTTGTCCTACCTCAACATGCATGCTGTGACATGCATGCACCCACATTTGCACACATGAACATATATTACAATACACACACACAAAGACAAAACATATATAAAAAATTAACTAAGAAGTCCAAGGGCAAACTGCTCACCAGTTCTGTCCGTTCTGGGGTAACAATGTAACAACTGGAACAGCTATCCAATTTGTGATGGTTAAAACTCATGGTCATCTGGACAGGCCTTAGAATCACCATAGGAACACATCTCTGGTATGCCGACTAGGATGGGTCAAGAAGTATTTAATTGTGAGGTACACCACGAGCATGGGGAGGGGGTACCATCCTATGGGATGGGGTCCCAGTCTAAATACGAAGGAGGGAGCAAGCTGTGCCTCTCCTTGTCTCCAGACAGCAGATTCAGTGTGACCACCTGCCTCCTCACCTGCTCCCATGTCCTTGCCTTTGAGACAGTATCTTTAACTGTGAGCCCAAAGTGCCCTTCTTCTTTCCATTGCTTTGTCAGATATTTAACCACAGCAAGTGACCAGTGCCCTGCACTGCATGTGTTTCTAAGAGAGTCTTGCACAGAATTTCAGGAAGAGAGTACCGCTTACAAAAGGGGCGTGGCTGAGCCCCACAGCCCTAAAAACCATTCACACCTTCTTTAACTCTTTCTGCAGACTTCTGAAGGGATTGCAGCAATTGTCTCAGGCCCTGTACCTCCCCAGACACCCCTGCTACGGATTTATCTCACATCTGTAACTTGGTTTTCATACCAGAGAGCTTTGACTCTTAAATGTTACATGGGCCTGCACACAGTAGGTCTAAACTACTTACTTGGTGAATTAAAAAAAAAAAAAAAAACCAAAAGAAAACAAACCTTCACACACTGCTGATGGGACTGTGAACTGTTCCACCTCTGGAGAGAGGTTCCTCAGAATTGCTGCTGGGTCACCCCACCCCATCAATCAAATAATCTGTCTCAGTTAGGTGTTTGTTCTTCCTCCACTGAGGAAATTACTCTTTTTTTTCACTTATTCACTTTCCAATCCTCCTCACTCCCACTACCTTCCTCCCTGTCACCCTCCTCCCAACTGACTCTGACTGGTTGCCTACACCCACAACCCAACAGTGGATGGAGCTTGGGGACTCTTGGAAGAATAGGAGGAAGGATTGCAGGCCCCTAAAGGGGTTAGGAAGTCCACAGGAAGACCAAGAGAGTCAACTAACCCGGAGGCAATCACTCTAAAAGTAAGCAGCTTCATTTCAGTTCCAGAAGAAATGAGACTGGCTTTCTAAATTGAGTGGTGGTGGTGCGCAGGGGCAATCCTAGATCTCAAGTTTGAGGCTCTGTAGTTAGACCTGGACTCTATAGCTAGACCAGGGTTTTTGTTTGTTTGTTTGTTTGTTTGTTTGTTTTTTTTAAACAAACAGAGATAAAGAGGTGGCAGAGGTATGGGGAGGGGTGGGGGAGAGAGAAATGAAAAGAGGGGGTGTAGGAAAGGAAAGGGGAAAAGAATGGAATGGGTAGGGGGAAAGGAAGTTGTTTTTTCACATTAGGAAGAAGCGGGGAATACAGGGCCAGGTCTTTGAACCTTATCTTCCTGGAATGGTTAATATAGTGTTGACCTCTTTGTTTTCCCCACTATCTGAAGTCACAGAAGGATGTGGACAGCTTCTTCCTGTGTGGAAAGCCCAACCTTCTCTCCATCAGCAACTGTTCAGCAGTCAGTCTCTCCAAGGCTTGGCAAGCTGTTCTGCGGGGATGGGCAGCATTCTATGGGGCGGTGTCTAAGGCCATCTGTCAAGTTCCTTCTTGCCTGGTGCTTATAATACTGCGCTCACTGCCTTGTGGACATAAACGAGTGAACTGATTTCTTACCCTATATATTGCTCAGGCACATCCCTCCTTGACTTCCCTGTGCGACACCTTAGAGTGATTTCTGGGCTGGGATGACTCATGGCTTGTGACTAATTTTAGTACATTTCCTTTGCAAAGAGTAATGTTATAGTTACTCTAAACAAAGATAAATATTCCACAATAATGAGCAACAGAGTTATGAGTAATTGACAGAAACATCTCGCCAAGCATGCCTTTTGAATGTCTTTGTAATTGACAGGGAGAAATGTTCACTTAGAAGCTGAGTAGAAACATCTCTCTTCTACTCATGAATGAAGTTGAACCAGTCACTGTATACCTACTTGGCTCCAAGAATGACTAGAAAAAAACCAGGGACCATGGCTGGCCCTGGCTGAGGAGAGTCTGAGGCTCCTACGATAGCTCCTTGGTCTCTATTTCTTGTTCAAGCAGTGCTGAGCTTGGCAGGGCTGGGGGCAGGGGTGGGGGTGGGGGACAAGAATGCCAGGAAGAGCATTGGATAGGCCCAACCTGAGGTACACAGAGGCAGATGGCATTTGGTTCCATTCAAAAGAAGCTACAGTTAAAAAGTATCAAAGGGCACTGGCTTCATTGATACAGCAGAGCTCTCCCCCAAAGGTGGGAACTTTATGCCTTGGAGTCTCATTCTTTGTCCAAACAGGAACAGAAAACAGCCAGGTTAGTTAACTTTATTTCACTGTGGGTTGCCGCCTGCTGGCACAGAGAACAGACTGAGAAGTGTGCAGAGGAGGAACAGAAACTTAAGAAAGATATATGAAGAAAACCTCGTGGCACAAAGTAGCTGTTGTAACCTGCAAAAATAATGAAGGGAAAATAAGGTGGGGGGAGGGGTAGAAAGAGGGAGGGTCCTTAGGACTGGGACAGAATCCGAGTGTGTTTACAGTGCATTGCAAATGTGCATAGAACTGTCCAAAATTAAATGCAGATAATCAAACCCATAAATATTTAGCTATGAACATACAGACACACAGTAGGCAATATTGTGGGAGGCCTTTTAAATAACTTTTATCAGTTAAAGTGAAGAACTTATTACATTTTTGTTTTAAATTAAATTGTTT
>NC_034609.1:5577018-5578369 GCF_900095145.1 Mus pahari
GAGAGAGAGAGAGAGAGAGAGAGAGAGAGAGAGAGAGAGAGACCATATGGAGGTCAGAGAATAACTTGTAGGAGTTGGTTCTGGTTCCCTGTCATGTGGGCTCTGGAGAGCAAAGTTAGATCATTAGACTTGGTGACCAGTGCTTTTGCCCACAGAGGCATCTTGCTGCCTTTCCAATATTTAAAGTATATAACTTTATAGAATACATGTATCTGAAGACAGAGTCAGGTTGGTTAACATTACTATTACCTTAAACATTTTTTTTTTTTTTTGAGGTGAGGTCTCAAATAGCCCAAGATGACCTCGGAGTTGCTATGTAGTCAAGGTTGGCCTTGAACTCCTCCTCCCAAGATCTTCCCTTCCCTTCCCAAGTGATAGGATTAAAAAAAGCACATGCCACCATGCCTGAATACTTCCTTATTACAATTCAAAAATTTAACATGTAATAGTTGTGCATTTTCTGGACTATAGTGTGCTATATCAACATGTGTGCTACTTTTTTTATGGCCGAACAACATTCCATTGTGTATGTATGGCACATTCTCTTCATGTACCTGATGGACACCTGGATTGATTCCATGTTTCTTTTTTTTTTTTAAATTATGAATAGGAAGACACTGTGTCTCCGTGATAAGCTGATTAACTCTCTTTGAATAGACACTCACAAACTGGGCAAGCAGAAGCACATGTTTACAGCTGTTTTTAGTTTCTTAAGGAATCACCATATATGTCATGGGGAAAACTTTTACATTAGTTATAAAAGAACCCAGATGTGGGGCTGGCAAGATGGCTCGGTAGTAAAGGAGCTTGCTGTGAAAGCCTCATGATCTGAGTTCAACCCCCAGAACCCATGAAGGTAGGAGAAACTGTAGAACGCTGTTCTTTGAATCCTATACAGGCATTGTGGCATATTCACACCCATGTACATCACACACAGGTAATCGTAATATAGATAGATAGATAGATAGATAGATAGATAGATAGATAGATAGATAGATAGATAGATAATAAGGTTAGTAAAGACAGCTGTGGCAGAGGTCTGCAGTCCCAGCACTGCGGAGGTGGAGTTGAGAGGATCAGAAGTCCAAGGTCATCCTTAGCTACATAGCTAGTTTGAGGTCAGCCTAGGCTACTAGAAACCCTGTCTCAAAGGGAGAACATGTTTTTTAAAATACAAGGAAACACCAGGCGTTTACTATTAAATAATGAGTTGTCTTAAAGCAACAGGAAATGGAAGATGTCAAGAATTATTTCAGGGGCTGGTGAGATGGCTCAGTGGGTAAGAGCACCCGACTGCTCTTCCAAAGGTGCAGAGTTCGGATCCCAGCAACCACATGGTGGCTCACAACCA
>NC_034609.1:5579504-5591392 GCF_900095145.1 Mus pahari
CCCCCCCCCCCCCGCTATATAAGCTCAGAACATTATTAAACTTGAGGGCTTTGATCACAATACTTTAGTCTGGGCCTTCTCTCCTTGTTTGCCTTCTAATCTCTTTCAGCCCTAGCCCGCCTTTCAGGAACTACCAGGTTCGGGTGTGGCCGCAGGCCGTCGCACTCAAACCACCACACTAGTAATAATGATAACAATCATAATCATAATTAATTAAGTGTTGGAGGAATTGAGGCAATGCCATCTCAAAAATGGTACTTCAGTTCATGGACTCCTTGGGACTGAGAACACGGGGCAGGATTTAAGTAGCTGCTTTCACTGAGTTCTTCCCACCTGCCTCAAGACTGACCCTCTTAAATTCATCAGCTAGGGAACCGGAAGGGGAAACTGGAAGCTGACACCATGCTCAGATGGACTGTCACCTCCTCTTCTGGGGACTGAGACAACTTCCCAGCTTGAAGGGCGTTTCTACATCACGAGACCGCCTTGAGCACCCCCCCCCCCCGGCCTTAGAGAAACTGTCCCTACTGTGCCCTCCCAGTACCCTCAAGATTCAGTCCTTTCTCTGGTGCAGGGCACTGTGTAAGCTTAAATCTGACCCTCATGGGGCCTTTTACTTTGTTTATTTTTCTCTTGTAAATCTAGTTTTATGTGAATTTAATTTGTGGCTCAGCCAAGGAACTCAGGAAGCTGGTGGAAGCCACCGTTCTTTCCCCTACCCTTACACTAGCTGAGAATTATGGAAAATAATGTTCAGTTGTTGTTACCTCCAACCCTCTATACCTGTAGGTCACAACCTACACAGGGGAAGCACATCAGGTATCCTGCACATCAGAGATTTACATTACAATTCATAACAGCAAAATTGCAGTTATGATGTAGCAACGAAATAATTTTATGGTTGGGGGGTCACCGCAAGTTGCATTTAAAGGGTTGTAGCATTGGGAAGGTTGAGAACCACTGTTCTGTATACACCATCAATCTATAGTCGATTTCCATTCCCAATAAGGCTATCTATGAATAAATACTGTATACTGTATTTACCTAAGTAGAGGAAGATTGTGAATGCTTTAGTCATAGAAGGGAATGACTGGAGATGTTTCCGGCTATAGAGGTCATTGGCAGGAAGGCAGTGAACAACCCTGGCCTGTATATTCTAGTTCTATTGGGAAAGCAAGGGCAGTTGAGGTGGGGGCAAGTAAATATTTTTTAAGTTAATGAGCAGTTACTGCAATTTCACATGACACTTCAAATGTGTGCCCTAGCACAATTTCCCTTCCACATGTAACCTTTTGAAATACTTTTGCAGAGTTAAATTAGCTTTAACACATTTTAAAACATCTTTCCGAAAGGGCAGAGACGTGCTTTGGCTTGGTTCTGGCTGTCAAGCTGACCCTATTTTCCACTTCTTTACGTCCACAGATTTCTGTGCCCTAGCTCAGAGAATATGCTGGCATATTCAGGGGGAAGTTACGGAAAGTAAAACTGACCCAAATCTAGGTATAGGCTCCTTCTCAGGGGACAGTCACCCTCAGTCACCTTTTTACTGTTGGTGTTCATTTAACACAGTGGAAGCTTTGACTGCCTTCCTGGGTCACGGTAATAGGCACTGACAGTTTGCTGGGCTCTGCTTTAGCACTTTCGCAAATCCAGCTGCTGGCTGCACTTTCTGTCCCCACCTGCACAAACTAACTACAGAGACTGTAGTGAGGGACGCTGTATCCTTTGCCTCAAATGAGCTTGGCTTTAGTACAGTTCAATTTCTATGGATGTCAATCTCTAGAGACTGGTGGTCTGTGGATTGCTTCCCTGTTCAGCTTCCCCTCAGTCTCCCCGCCTCCTATACTATCTCCCTTCCCTCCCCTCTCTTCCCTTCTCCTCCCTCCCCCTCTTCTCTCCTTCTCTCCCCCTTTTCTCTCTTCCCTTTTCCTATCCTAGTCTTCTCCCTCTATCTTCCCCTCTTCTGGAAATGACTTCCCAAATAATTATTTCAAGTGAAAAGAATCCTTTATCTCAGACTCTGCTTCTATGAAACCAAACTCAAGACATGAAAATCGAGTCCTTTAGCTGATCAAAATCATCAAACACTTAAAATTATTCAAAATGTAGATGGAAGACACAAGGCATTGTGCTCAACAACATCTTGTTTTGTTTCATGGAGACAAGGACTCAGATCTACTTTGTAGATGAGGATAGCCCTGAATGTCAGATCCTCCTGCCTTGAGTTTTCATGGGCACCACTGTGCTCAGCATAGGCTGGCGCTGGGATGGAATCCTGGGCTTCATGCTCGACAGGCAGGCAGTTTACAGCCAGAGCTACATCCTCAGCCCTCTCAATGCCACATTTAATAGGCCTAGACAATGACTTTACCTAGGGAAGCAAGCATCAGAACTCTTTATGATCCTGGCTACACGGGCACCGCGTCCTTCCCAAAGCTTGAGCACCTGAAACTTCAGAGGGTAAAGGACGGAAGTGAACAGGGAGGGGACAGCATGGGGAGAGGAAGGGGTACTCTGTTTCTCAGGTTCAACTTTAAGACCACATGGATGTCTAGCTCTATCCAACATTTTTAAAGAAAATTAATTTTTAGTGGAAATAAAGACATGAGAACTATATATTACTTGAGCCACCATGTGGTATTTTACCCATTCTCGGTTTGTGTAAGGCGCGTGGTGGGGTCTTTCTGTCATCTGAAGCCTTTTTTTTTTTTTTTTTTATGGTGTAAGCGTTTAGTGCCTTTCCTGGCTTGTTAACTGTGCTGGCTCCTCTGTGCAGCCTTGTCCAGAGCATCTAAGGTCACAAGCTCTATGCTGAGCACCTTCGCCTGCACTCATTCCTGTTCTCCCAGCCTCCAGTAAGAGATACCATGTGCTTCCTATTTCTACATGAATTGCCCCTCCCCTTCCATCCCTCCAATCCCTTCCATGTGCCCCAACTTTCCCTCTTCCAAATTCATGGCTTCTTTTTCTTTTTGAGACAGGGTTTCTCTGTGTTGCCCTGGCTATCCTGAAACTTGCTCTGTAGACCAGGCTGGCTTCACACTCAGAGATCTGTCTGCCCCTGTCTCCTGGGTGCCCCCAACCATAAAATCATTTCGTTGTTACTTCATAACTGCAATTCTGCTAGTTATGAATCATAATGTAAAAATCTGATATGCAGGATACCTGATATGTGAACGTTGTGTGGGTCGCTTCCTACAGATTGAGATCCACAGTTCTAGAGGCAAGTGTTCTATGGGAAATTATATTAAAAAATGATTTAACAATGACAACATAATTCACAAAGAAAATAACAGAAAGAGAGAGAGGAAAAACTAGAGACTGGGAAGATTAAGGCAGCATCTCCATCAGTTACAACATCCAGACTGTGCTTGGTTGTCGACTCAAACTAACTGCCTGGGAGGCGAGGAGCCACGGTGAGGCCATGGAGAAGTCTGGGTGCTGCTGAAAATCTGACCGTTGAGGAAGTGTTGGTATTTTTTTCATGTTTTCAATCACTTATGATTTAAACACTGATTTTACAAAATAAAGGTGACCTAATTTACAACTCAATTTGCTCCTGTGATCAATCTCCCAAACGCGCTGCAGATAAGATCCTGCATTGTATTGTGAAGGAACACCTCAGGAGGAGCTCCTGCTTCAGGCCACCCCAGACTGTGAGCCGAGGGTCACACTGGCCTTGCTGGACACACAGACAGCACCCCCTCCATGCAGGCCAGATCTGGTCATAAAGCCAAAGGCCTGATTCGATTTTTTGAAGGAAAACTCTTTGGACAACGCCTCTCCTACTTAATTCCAGCCATCCTTCTGCCTCAGGCCAAGAAGAACTTGGTTGTCTTGTTGGCTGCCTACCATTGAGCGCCTACCGACAAGTGGCCCTATACTTCTGCATCCCCCTCCCTGCCCCCCAGATAATAAGTGTCTTGGTTACATCTCTAATGCTGTGCTAAAGCACCATAACTAAGGTAACTTTAGAAGGAAGGGTTATATGGGCTTCCTGATCACTACAGTGGGGAAGTATGGCAAGTTCCTGTGTGGTGTCAGGTGTCAAGTGCAGCCCCTGTCCCCCAGTGCCAGTGTTGGTGAAGTTGTCCTAAACTGAAGGGCTTTGGCCAGGTAAAGAAGCCTAAAGGAAGATTTCTGTTTAACAGAAAAATTGATATTCTATGGAAGGCTCCTGTTGGCTAGAAACGACCCTCAATCCTTCCCTCAAAGGCCAATTACCTTGGGCAAGGGGGCCTAGTCAATCGGAACAACCCATATAGCTCAGATCTCCACCGTGCTATCATATATAAAATCTGCTTTCTTTTCTGACCCTGCCCCCTTCCCCAAGATGGCCTTAGCAGTCTGATCTCCAATAAATCTTTCTTTCTGCCCATAGGGTGCTCTAGTTTGATAATTTCTCTGCACTGTTGTTTCTAGCAGGAATAGCTGAGAGCTCACACTTTAAACAGGAAGCAGAGAGAACAAATTCTATGGCACAAGTCTTTTCTGAATCTCAAGTCCTGGCCCCAGTCACACATAAACTCCAGTAAGACATGCCGTAGCCTCCCCAGAAAGCCACTCACTGGGAACCACGTATTCAACTCACAATAACATAAAGGACAACGACTCAAACCTCATAGTAACAGAAGTAAAAAATGTTTAATGACTAAGTGGTGCCTAGGATTGTTTCAATATAATTCTGGGATTAAGTAGATAGGTACTTGAATTTAGGGTATACTTGTTTCAAACTACACAGTACCCCATTGATACGTAGGTTTTTCATGCCTTTATGTATCAGCTAAAAATTAAATTTTAGAGTTGTGTAGCAAGAGAGATGAAGTGGAGGGGAAACAGGAGGGTTGGCAAAGTTAAACAGGGATCGGAAGAGTGAGCCTGGGGAAAGGGAACGGCCATAGGCAGGGTCATCTGAAACCCAGGATGTACCGGGTTTTATAAGCGAACAAAAAACATAATTAAAGAGTGTGCATGGAGGTAGCCTGCATAGAAGGACAATGCTGCTCTCAGAAGCCACGGACTTTGTCAGTGAAAAGCCTGGAG
The DNA here is from genome assembly GCF_900095145.1 of Mus pahari. Taxonomy (NCBI): domain Eukaryota; kingdom Metazoa; phylum Chordata; class Mammalia; order Rodentia; family Muridae; genus Mus; species Mus pahari. The sequence goes on from NC_034609.1 coordinate 5,584,548, forward strand.
CCAACTGTGGCCAGGAAGCTCTCAGAGGCTGCGGGAACAACAGAGGCTATTGACGTTGCTCTTGGCTACCCGTTAGAACTAAATGATAAACCCCTTGTGCTGAAGACATCACATGCTCAGGGTACACGGCACAGAGAATACAAGCTGGGGTTGACCTGGAAGCATCCACATCGTTGGCTAGCATCCACAGTGCCGGAAGTGCAGTACAGGTTACTGGAGGTGAAAGTTCCTCATTAGCCTTACGCAGGTATGGACCCTGCAAACAACACTGATCTCCTAGGTGAGGCGTGCGTGCGTGCGTGCGTGCGTGCGTACTGACGCAGCAGTGGTGCGGCTGTTTGTTGGTTAACGCCCCACCCCCACCTCACAGACGCGGAAGTAAGTAACCTGCCATAGCTCTGCTTTTGGAGCCAATCCGTTTCCCAGACCCCACCACACATCACTTCACTGATCACATGCCATTTGTTTCTGGAAACATCCTCACAGTCACACCCGGAAGTATGCTTTATTAGTTTTCTAAGTAACCCTCAATCCAGTCAGGTGCTGTAGGACACCATTATGTCTGCTGTTTCCTACTGTGCACCTCTGTCTTGTAGCAAAGGTGTCTTTAACACATGTGGAGTCGATCTCAGATTTTTGTCTTTAAAGATTCTATACAATAGGAGGGCCATCTCTAGGAACATGTGACAGAAGCAAGCCTTCACCCACACATTGTTATTTAGGAAAATCTTCAGACTCTAGTGGTGCATTTAGAAGGAGGGCACAGAAAAGCATGGGGAGAAGGCACAGACGAGTTGTCTGAGGAGTTAGCCCAGACTCTGGGAAATGATACTCCACACACCCAACGTGAAGGAACAGGAGACAGAGCAAGGTTCCGTATGCAGACCCTGTGTATCACTCCAGGCAACTTTATCCAGGCGTGTATATGTGGAGTGTGAGTCAGGGATGGGATGCCTGTCTGTAAGATTGACTGCATTTTAGACGGTCAGGGGTGTAGTCCAGTGGTAGAATGCTTGCCTAGCCTATGGGAGGCTCTGGGTCCCATCTCCAGAACCAACCACCATCACAACAGGAACAATGAAAACACCAAAACTTCTCTTAAAGGCAAGTGGCGGGGCAAAAGAGAGTTAAGAGTAATGCTGGCACATGTGTGGGTATGTGTACGTCGCTCCTTGCTTATAAGCTGTTTAAAGTTGTGACTAATGTGAGTCATGAGAATTATTATTACCAAACTTATCAAAGATGATCACGTTATCATTATCATCACCATCATCACGATCACTTTGGTGTTCATTTTAGCTATAAGTGAAAAAAGTAATATACTGTTGTCTAGCTACTGGCTAGTTGTAAAATTGCTTCTGCCAATACTAAAAGTCCAAAGGATAAACATCCAAGCAAAGAAATTATTTAGCAATATTCAGTGGAGATCCTCTCTATAAGAACAACATACTTACTCACTTTTCAAAATCACCCCTGCAGGGGTTAACTGATGCTGAGTCACCTGGACAACAGATGTAGGGATTGTTAAAGCTGTCACTGTGACTCAGTAGTTGATCTGGGAAGGTAACCAGCCAGATCATAGTTGATCTACTATCTTGTCAGTAATATTTAATAATGCTTAGCTTGTTGTATACTTGTAAATGCCTAACTACTGAGGTTTAATACTACATGCCAATGAAAACAGAATAAATTACTATTCCAGACAACTGCTGACCTAATTATTGACAGCCAGCATCCTCAATGAAGACTAAGGAGAATGTTCCAGACAATTCCCAAAGAAAGAATCTAAGTTTAGCTTAGAATGTTTTCTTGTGATTTTGCTGAGGTTTAAGGGAAGATGGTCCAAGTTGGGAGGCAAGTTTTAAAATTTTATTAGATGTGTGTGTGTGTTCAGGCCATGTCATGATGTGGGTGTGATGGTCTGAGGACAACTTTCAAGAGTTAGTTCTTCTCTCCTACCTCCTACCATGTAGGTCCCAACGATTGAACTTGAGCTGTTACACATTGAGGAAAATGCCTTTACTTATCGAGTCATTTCAATGGCTGGAAAGGCAAGTTGTTTTATTATTATTATTATTATTATTATTATTATTATTATTATTATTATTATTGTGCTTATCTTAGCTACACCAAGGAAAGCAACACACCTTTGTCTACTAGCTGATCTGCTTGTGAAATTTCTTCTGCTGTTGTAGAATCTAAGAGGGCAGAAAACATCCAGGGAAAGAAACTGTCCAGCTCAGACCTATGGAGGCATACCATCAATTTCAGGGACAAGTTGGTTTTCCATGTTGTAAGTCTAGATCTCAACATTTTCCCCATTAACTCTGGACCGTGGCTTGAGAACAGACTGCTCCTGGCATTACCAAGTTAAGGTCAAGCTTGTCTATCACACCTGAAAATGGAGTTCTGTTGAAATAGAAGTTGTCAAAAACACGAGTATGATTTGTAAATGTGTCCTGGCTTAGCCAAGCACACACTGTGCTAGAGAGATGAAATGACTTCAGAGCTCTGCCCTGGAATGTTCTGTTGTTTTGATATTGAGACTATCTAAACCACAAGGCAACATCCTGAAAAATGCTCACCTCTGTTCTTGTTCATCTCAATAAACTAGGGTCCTTGGAAGGGAGTGGAGGAAAGAGTATGACCCAAAATTAAGAAATAAAAATAAACTTCCAAGGAAGACATTGTGTTCTTTTGGGGTCAAGCACATTTTGTGAGTTATTTCTTTTATTATAGCCATGGAAAGATTGAAAATAAGCTGCCAATAGCAGCAGCATTAAAAAGTAAGTTTATTGGTCTGCTGTGTTAGCCATGGCAAAGCTATCAATATTGTTTCTCTGTTGGAACTCATATGGTCTAGTCTATGAACTGGGCTGGACATTTCCTGGAAGGCAGGTACCCAGGATTCTTTCCTTAAGCATTTTCATCTATTTCATAATTATAGAATTTAAATTACTTAAGTGCTTTATTTATTAAATATTAACTACTTAAATATGTATTTAAATAAATTAAATAGGTAATTTAAATTATCATTTAAATGCCCTGATGATGGACAAGATGGTAAAGGAAGTACAAAATGACAAAAGGTGATTAATTTGTCACCACCATCTAGAGTTGAGTTCTTTAAGGTGGGTAGCCATGAGCTTCATGAGACCACATCCTCTTACATTGTGGCTAGTGTACCCAAGGGACTGACACATTATTTAACTTACATTTAAGTGGATACTCAGCCTAGAGATTGCAAACAACTCTGTTTTTATCTTTACTGGGGACTGACCTTTCTTCTTTTTCTCTCTCTCTCCTTCTTCCTCACAAGAGCTTGCCATGTAGCCCAGGCTGGTCTTGAATTCATGATTCTCTGAACTCAGCCTCCAAGTCCTTAAATTCTTTCTTTCCTCTAGTCTTTTTTTTTTTTTTTTTTTTTNAATTTNANNANACTNTNGCTGTCNCCNNNTACANCAGAAGAGGGCATCAGATCCCATTACAGATGGTTGTGAGCCACCATGTGGTTGCTGGGAATTGAACTCAGGACCTCTGGAAGAGCAGTCAGTGCCTTTAACCACTGAGCCATTTCTCTAGCCCCTTTTCCTTGACTAGGAAGCTTGACTCAAAAGAACTGTCAACTATAAACTCTTTTGAGTTTGTATTAATAAACTAAGCAGCAATAGGAGCAACCCGGCAAATGAAGAACCAGGTAAAATACAAGTACCACACACCCCAGAGACGATCTCTGACCACTTCTTCAAGAGTAACATCTTACTCTCCATCCATATCAGATTAACTTTTTTTTTTTCCTTAAAAACTCTAAGGAATGGGTTGTGGCTTGCTAGCCCCTGGTTTGGTTTGTGTTCCTATTTCTGTGTGGTGTGGGCCTGACAGACAACAGATGTAGAATGACACCCCAAAGTGTCATTCAAACGACTGCCCATGAACAGTGGATTTGGGTTTTCTAAAGCTCTCCTTCCCTGGACAGTCTGAAAGCCAAGTGCATGGCCACAAATGCATCTCTGGTTCTCTGTGCAGGTGTAAGTTACTACCGCGTAGCATTTCCCATCATCCTCAAGACCTTTGCTTCACACAGAACAAATATCTGAGGAAAGCTGTTTTTCTGTCCAACGCTATCTGTGGCTTGGGTGTGAGACGCCCATGTGTTTGGGACTCGATCCCTAGGTGGTGGTACTCTTGGCGAGCTGTGGAGCCTTTCCAGGGCGCAGGAGGAGGAAATGGGCCTGAATAGCGACAAGCTTAAAGTCTATAGGCTGGCCCCACTTGCTCTTCTGCCTCTGCTTCCCAGACCTCAGAGCTGAGCAGTCTCAAGCTTCTGCCACCAGAGCCCAGAGCCATCTGCACACAGGCCTCCCCTTCACCGTGGCCCACACTGTCAAGCTAAGTCGGAGCAAGCCCTTCCTTGTTCAGGGTGCTTGTTCTGTGTTTGCCACCAATAAAAAACAGTAACTGATACTTCTGTTTCCCTGGCTACATTTGCTTGGAGTTTTTCTTTCCGGGTTTTACAGATGTCCTATAACCGCCTTCAAGCTTGAGCGCTCTCTGACAGCGCTCAGTCTTTGTCAGAGGTTTTCTGTCAGGTACCCTGATAACTATGCTACTGACAGTTTGCCACAAGCACCCGAGGCTGCCACAGTAGCATAAAAACTGAGTATGCAAGTCATGCAAAGGTGGCCTGGGGGCAGGAGAGTCTGCGGAACTTGGTTTTCTGTATGCTCTCTTCCAGCTGTGTTTAGGGTTTTCTCCATGACTGCTTCTAAGTAACAAGATGGCGGTGGCCTTGGTGTGAGCTTAGTCTCCAGCCTCAGTTAATCCTTGGATCTTCCATTTCTCTCCACATGATTTCCTTTACATTTAAGTTTCTACTTTGCAGCTTCCCTCTTTTTCATTCATTTTTTTGGATCTAATCAGTTTTCACTTGTGAGTGGAAACATGTCTTCCTGACTTTGAGCGATAATTTTGATCACTAAGAATTTACTTTCCTAAGTGTTTACTGGATTCTTTTCTATTAGCCACACAATAAATTAAGTAGAATCAGACTCTTTCAAAGTTTACCTTTACCCGTTTCTGAGTATAAAAGATCCTTCAGGGCCAATTCCCTTCTACTGCTAAGCCTTCTCTTCCTTGACCAGGAACTAGTCACTGACAGAAGGAGAAGAGAGGGCAGCAGGACCAGGCCAACTAGAAATGCTCCATAGGGCTTACCTCTAGCCTTTACTAATGCGTGCTCTGGGAAAGTTCTATTTCCTTGTCACTGTTCCTCCAGTTTTGATTATCAACTATTTGTGTGTGTGTGTGTGTGTGTGTGTGTGTGTGTGTGTGGGTGTTTCAAGACAGGGTTTCTCTGTATAGCCCTGGCTGTCTTGGAACTCACTTTGTAGACCAGGCTGGCCTCAAATTCAGAAATCCGCCTGCCTCTGCCTCCTGAGTGCTGGGATTAAAGGTGTGAGCCACCATGCCCGGCTTATCAACTAATTTTTAAGATGTGGAAAAATACTCATTCTGATGTTTATGGGCAGACGCCCACTGTGCAGTACACAGGACACTACTTAGCACTGCACTAATTTCCTAGGAAAAGCCCTAGGAAGAAGGATTAATACCCCCTCCTTGGCCCTAAGCTCTCAAGCAGCCTTCTTATTAAAACTGCATCCTCAAATGCAGATGCCCAGTCTCTGGAGTGAGGGAGGCCTGAACTTGGAGTACTTCGAAAAAACTTCCCAAGTGATCTGTGGTTTTTGAGACAGGGACTCTCTACATAGCCCTGGCTGTCCTGGAACTCCAAATGTAGACCAGACTGGCCTCGACCTCAGAGCCTCAGAGATCCATCTGCCTTTGCCTCCTGAGGGCTGGAATTAAAGGTATGGTACTGTACACCCAGCTTCCAAGTGATTTTGACATTAGTGCAGTGTGAAAACAACAAATGAAAGTCCATGTTTTCACACCCCAAATCAATGCAGAAGGGTGTGTGTGTTTCTGTGTAGTACACAAGGCAAAATATATCAAGAGGAAAAACAACTGCAGGCCATAACAGACATTGAGAGAGCTGGCAATACACTTGGCTGACTTCTTAGATTCTATTTTTAATGTTAAAGCCACACTGGTTATGTAACATTGGGGCTAAAGGTTTTACATAACAACTTCTGAATGCCCGAAACTTAGATTGTTGATTTTATAGAAATGTCAGTTCTCATGTCTTTGAAAATTACTTTTGTAGGAATTTCTCTTTGCCTGGGAAAGTTGCAGTTTAACAAGGGTTTTTTTTTTAAATTTATTTTATTTTATTTTTTTAAAGCACTATTTACTTTGAATCCTTCTGTAAAAAGAAATCCTCTATTCATTTTGAGGTTCATTCATTTCTAACAAAGGACTTGGTAAAATAATTAACTTTCATTTAGAGTGTTTTCTAATCCTGACTTATCAATGAAGTTAAACCTCCATTACAGGATGTCACCTGAGACTTATTCTTCCTCTTCCAGATGACGTCCCTCAAGCTTCAGTAATAGTTTATACTTCTTGGGTGTTTTAAAACATAAATAACCTCACCTTTTGCACCTCAGGAATAGTTTCAGAAACACTATAAACAGTGAAATACATAAAGCAGATTTAAGACCTGATTTTATTTGTCTCAGGCTGCTTCTAAACTATGTAGGTGACAGTGACTTGAACTTCTTCCTAATCCTCTTGCTTCTACCTCCCAAGCACTGAGATTAAAGATGTGGACCATTAAAGGTGGCACATGCCTTTAATCCCAGCACTCAGGAGGCAGAGACAGGCGTTCGAGGCCAGCCTGGTCTACAGAATTCCAGGACAGCCAGGGCTATACAGAGAAACCCTGT
>NC_034609.1:5592455-5605158 GCF_900095145.1 Mus pahari
AGTCAGACATTTTCCCATCCACTAGTGGACATACTAGATAGATTTGCCAGCTATATATATATATATATATATATATATATATATATATATATATTCTTCCTTGTATATTATTTTTTGGATTTATTTTTCCTTGCATATTATTATTATCATTAGGGAAAAAAAAATCTAACTTTTTGCAATGTATCAAGAGACATCTTTTAGAGGCACAGATCTACGTGTGCAGTTTTACATTTTGGTTTCTAGTGAAGCCTGTTCTCTTTAGCAGTAATGGGCAACTTCATTTGAGCAGATTGTTTTCAACTCAACAGAAATAACAATGGTCCTCTGGTCAGCCTTTAACATGAAACGTTAGCAAGATGTGTAAGAAGCATGGGACAAACATGGTGGCACCAGAGAAGAGGACACTGTGTGTTAGTGTAAATACAGCAGCAGTAAGTACCAGGCATGAGGGCAGAGCAGTTCAGCTGGGTGGACTTCTCAATGGGGCTCCCTCCAGGGCCAAACCCAGCAAACCCAGAAAGCCATTAGTGCACTACATTTTTGATCTTAAAAGAAAGCCCTCAACTTTGGTATTGGATAGTCAACGAAAATTTGAACAATCCTAGCATTATCACTAAAACTTAAACTTTCTCATATGCAATTCAATACTGATTGACCTAAAGCCCTTGAAATATTTGATAGTTTCAGGTAAAGCTGGGGCTTATTGCCTTTGTGGATGCTCTAGAAGCACCAAGTGTTGACTGAATTATCAATTTCAGCAAATGCTAAGACTGACTCAATTTGGTTACCATTCTGCCTTGGCTAACTGAACACAGGGTAACTCAGGAAAGCACTATGAGGACTGGCGGAAGCCCATAGGCTCACCCACTCACAGGGAAGAGCGGCCGTCATTCCCAGTAAAGCATTCCCAGCTCTGAACAGCCTGCTTTCTGAATCTTCCTGCTAACTGGAGACAGGTCAGGGCTGGGGGCGGCAGGATAAAGATGAGGAGCTGTTTTTAATCACTGCCACAAATGCTTGGGAAAAAGATAAACCTTAAGCCACCAAAGACCATTATTTCCTTAAAGTGTTTTCAAAATAAATATGTGACTGATCTTCAGAACAATACATGGGCATGGATATGCTAAAATGGCCAGGAAGACAGATCTTTGGGACAATGCTTGAGTACTATATAATCAAGTCCCAGGAGGATGACATGTTTCCAATTTCCTGCCACAACACACACACACACACACACACACACACACACACACACACACACACACCCCCTAAACAGCAAACACCCCAGGATCAAAAAGGAAAACTAAAACAGGAGGGTAGGGATGTGGGGTGTGGCATTTTAATATTTCATGAAGCAGATTATATTTTATGTGTAAGGCATGTGTCTCAAAGGAAAAAAAAACCAAATATACAATTCTAAAAATGTTATCAATGTTTAATGTGAAGATTAAGTAACAAATCAATTAGAGATTTTTTTCCTTAAACTAGCTTCATTTCCTCTGAATTTTTTTAAGAGTTAGAAATTTACCATTACACTTACTAGTTTAGAACCACCAGATTTTACTTCTGAAAAATCTAATAGCTTAGAAAATTATAATTTTAATGTTAGCACAAAATTACTTCCTAACACTTTGTTTTAGAAAACTTTCCGCAGCCAAAGATAACCTATTCTTGAATTACAGTACTGCAAGGCACATATAGAGACTCACCTCCTTTAAAACACACAGGAGATACACTCCCTGAAACAGGATTTTGGACAGTCCTTGGACAACTGGAAATACTACAAAGTTCAGTTAAAAACCCCGCCCTACGGCATCACGCACCTTGTGTAAATTCCCTCGCTCGGTGGCCGAGGACAGCAGAGACAAGCAGCCCAGAGACTGGCAGCTGGGCTGGAAGGTGGTATGGCCTCCAGAGACTCACCATCTCCACTGTTTTCAGAGACTTGAATTTAATATTGGGGTAATTATACCAGAAATAAGAATTTCATTTTTCTTAAGATATATCTAGCATCAATTTTTGTACAAAGAATGATAAGTAAGTTGTTTTGTTCAGTACAACTGAAAATATACCATTTAAATCCTTCTACCAAATTTAATGCAGCTTAACTAGGGAGCGGGCGTGCCTTTTCCTCTCAGCGCTCGGGGCCAAGCACGTCTAACCATAGCTGCAAATGGAAGTTTAAGAGGTAGATTTTTTTCTCCATGATGCATTTTTGCCAAGAAAATAAGAACAACCACTGAGTGTATTTTCTTAAAGTATTTGGGTCTAATGAAAAGAAAAATAAAAGATAGATATGCTATAGGTTACAGCCTGACATTTTAACAGCCACAGTATTGGATGTTTTGTGACCAGATACATTTCAGTTCTCTCAGGGTCAAAATACGAGTCTGCCAACTGTATTGAATCCTCCTCCACCCCCTCCACCAGTTGGCCCACAGCTTCCTGGTGGGTCATTGTCATCAAATCCATTGGGCCGAAACGAACAGGAAGCAGATGCAGCTTGTAGGGCCCGGGCTCGAGCATTCAATTCTTGTTCCTAAAATTAAAAGTAATGTTTATAAAATTAATTAGCTAAGCAGAACGGATGAGTATGGCGCATACACACACCTCCTCAAACTGTGTTAGTCTCTACCAAGCAAGCACCCTTCATTTAAAAACTCTGACACCAAGACAGGCCCGTGCTTTTAATCCCAGGACTCAGGAGGAGACAGGCAATGTTTGAGGACAGCATCATCAACAGAGATTTCTAGGACAGCTGTGGTTACACAGAGAAACCCTGTTTGAAAAAAACTAAACAAAATAAAATAAAAACTGACATCTTTGCTATCTCCCACTGAAGTACATAGTTACCTTTGGAGAAAACAAGGCAGAGAGGACAAATTCCTCACGTAACTGTAGTAATAAACACCTTACAAGAGGAGGGTCAACTCCTGCGAAACCTCTAGTACAAAAGGAACTGAATTCTTCAACATCTATAATCCATTTTGTTAGTGTGTGAGTATGACAGGTTGGAAAAGATGCCTGGAGTCCCCCTCTACTGCTTCCTGAGGTTAGTCAGGCGGATCTGGAAGAACAGCAGTAAGTAAACGAAGCCCATCTCTGCACAGAACTCTCCCTCACTAATTTATTAGAAACTTTCCCAGGAAATCAGTGATGTTTGTCTGTGTCAAGTACATGTCAGATGCTTAATAAACACTAATGCTCTTATTTTAGACCATTATTAGTTACTGGGAAGCTGAGATGGCCTAATGATATGAGCTTCACATTTGGAGCCCACATGTTAGAAGAACTGACTCCCACAAACTTCTCTTACTTCTACATGTGAACAACATGCATGCACACACATACACTCATGCAAAAAATGTATAGTTAAAATCATTATTCAGTTTTACAAAGAGCATCTGTGAATAAATAACAGCAGAATCACAAGGTAGGATGCAAAACTGGCCCTAAATCAACATGAGAAGAATGGCTGCTCATGGTCAAATACCACATGGCTAGAAGAAATGGGTAAGCCAGAGCAATCTGCGGACTTGGACTGTATCCAAGGAGGAGTAGCTGTGGCTATAAAATGTGCCTGCCAGCTCAATCATGGAAAGCAGCCAGCTTCTCATCTGATAAACATCACACTGATAATCTGTTTTCTTCAGAAGGAAGGGCGTACCGGGCCTTGTAGTATACATTTTATTTTATACATCTTCCTATTTTGTCTTAGAGCTCTGCTCTTCTCACAACCTCCAACCTTCAAATACTGTGATCTGTAAGTCTGAGTGACACAGGCAAGGAAGAGATGACCAGATACATCCTATTTCTTTTACCTGGATATTAAGCCAACTGCATAAGTGTTAATCAATTAACACTAATTAATTAATTAAGTTAATTAAGTCAGTCTAGTTCTAAATTCTAATTATTTTGCAAAGTTAATTTTTGTAGGGCTGGTGAGATGGCTCAGTGGGTAAGAGCACCCGACTGCTCTTCTGAAGGTCCAGAGTTCAAATCCCAGCAACCACATGATAGCTCACAACCATCCGTAACGAGATCTGGCGCCCTCTTCTGGAGTGTCTGAAGCCAGCTACAGTGTACTTACATATAATTTTTGTAACACTCTAGAACATTGCCATACCCCTTTAAAATGTATCATGTATCATCCTTTAGATTATAATTCAGTAAATTTGAAAGCCTTTGAATATCCCTATAATTTCATTTAAGTTACTGTGGTTCCTTTTTTGTTTGGTGGACGAGGTGTCATATGCCAGCCTCTAACTGGCAATCAATCTTCCTGCCTCCAGTCCCTTCCTGTTTGACTTGCTGGCATGCCCCACCACACCTAGCTTTTGGTGGCTCTTTTTGTTGATAGAAAGTTGAGAAATTTCTCTCTCTCACACACACAAAACCAAACAAATGTGAGGACCAATTAACATCAAAGGAAGTAGTTTCTTGAAAAGGACATACTCTTGACAGACCCCTCTCATATGAAACTTTTGTTCCATAGCTTTTCCTCAGTAAATGGTCTTTATTCCTTGGCTCTGTGGTGAATCTTTGAAGAACACAAATATCCTTCACATATTCATTAAATTCTTTATCTGATTCATCTGAATGTGAATACATTTTCCTTAAAATATGGACAAAAAGAGCCTGCAGGAGTTAAAGTCGGTGCGGTGGTTCAGCATGTTTGCTGTGCAGGCAATAGAACCCATGGAGGTGGACGGAGAGAACTGAGGTATAGTTGCCTCTGACCTCCACGGCTGTACCACGCCCCACATAAAACAGAACCCCCCACCCCCAAAACCAAACTCTCTTCCCAGCAGGAGGAAACAGAACATTGCATTAAGTTTCTGTCTTTGTATGGCATGATTTGATAATACTTTGTAACTAACATGACATCATTTGCAGTTATAAACACCTGAGGCACAGCTTTGCAATTAAAAACGAAGTCTTGTGTATTGCAGATAACTGGCAATATTTCATACTATATGTATGATGAGTGGAAATACATACATCTAGACTTAGGCTTCAGTATCCCTGGAAAATGTGTCAACTTTAAAGTTAGACCATTGGATTAACTCTGTTACTCAGTACTGTTCAGAAATGCTATCTGTGCTTGCAACTCACCTGCAAATACAGCTTGTTGTCCTTTGTTATGGCATCCATCAGCTCTTTCTGTAGGGGTGGATCTCCATTGACCCAGACACCACTGGCTGGATTGTCACTGCCTATGCCATTAGCTCTGCTTTGTTTTTTGTACAAAAGCACATAAGCTGTGTCTTTTGGAAACCTACTTGTGATTTTCTGGACTGACTGAAATGAAGTAAATGTCACCCTGCTGTCATTAAATAAAAACCACTCTTGTGACATTTCCTTATTTTCCAAGTCCTGTTCAATGACTGTATTGGGGTTTTCTATCCCTAGTAAACAACTCTGGGAGGGTGCTAATGCCAGACTTTCAGACTGGGGGCACATCTGGTATGAAGACTCTGTACCTGTGATGTTCCTGGCATAAGAATAGTAATGGCCACTCTCAGAGGACACACCAGAGTGCACAACAACCGAACTTAATAGGTAGGGCACCAATTGGGGGCAGAGAGCTTCTTCAGTCCCAGAAGGTTTTAATTTCTTAGGTAGGTTCTCATTAATATCAGTGAAGTCAACATCTACAGACCAACTCTGTGACAAGGAAGAGAAGGAAGCAGTTCTTTTAACTGGCAACTCCAAAACCAGAGGCAGTGACACATTGTCTAAAATTTTTCTTCTCACATGGTACTTCTGATCATAGGAGAATCTCAGGAGGGTAAGGATAAGATACTCAGGCTCCTCCGTGATTTGCATAGTTTTCTCTGCGTTCTGTAGAGAGGCACAGCTTTCACAGTAGTATTGGTTCTCACCAGTAAGAACCTCTGGAGCCAGAAAGTAGTTTAGTAAGTCCGTCACTGAAGTTGTGCTTTCGCCTCCCGGGTTCTGAGGTCCATCTTTACTGATGAGAATCTTTGCAGAGTCTTCAGGGGCAGAAGAGTTTTCAGCACAGTGAAACTCCACAGGAGCACTGCCTAATACTCTTTGATTCACAACTGAGTCACAGACAAAGGCAGCTGTTGCTGGATTATAAACTACTGGTTCTTCTTCTGGGTCAGTGACACTGGTTTGCATTAGCCCATCATCTGGAGCACTGGGTAACGAAGCTGTATCTTGGAAAGACAGGTCTTCCACAGAAGGGCTAGGACAAAAGGCTAGCGAAAGATCTGTGAAGGCTTCCACTTTGTGTGAGGTACTCCCGCAGTTTAGGCAGCAGATGTGAGTCCGTAGCTTCCCCCCAAACATTTTCTCTATTAGAGTCTTCTCACTGTCAGCTGTACCAGGGGACTCTGTGGGCACTGCTACCTTACTGGCTACTTCTTGTAAACAAGTTTCAGCACAGTCCAGACCTTCAGAAGGCTTATGTGAGGACTGAACTCGCAAGATCTTTTCTTCTTCATGGAGTCTGCAAGAGGGTATATCATTACACAGCCAAGATTAATGGTATTTATGTTTGAGATCTTGGTAGCTTATAAACATGTTAATTCAATCAAGTAAAAAGCTAAAAGTTGTTACAGTTATAGGAAAGGCCATAAAGAGCATGCTCGCTCTCCACACTCAGCTCACATCCTCTGCACTGCTATACAGTGCACACACACCAAGCTGCAGTCAGCCACACGCAGTCCGCCTCACACAGCTCCCTGTGCTTGACATCTCAGCAGCCTAGCACCGAGAAACCAACACTACACTGAGGAAGGAGGGCTGTGCAGGCTAACTGTCTTTACTAATTATCCATACCAGAGAAAGGAGTGGACACAGAAATATACAGGTAAAGTAGGTCTTATTGTTAATGAAGTGGTAAAAGGACACCACAAAATACCAAGCTCCTAGAGTTTACCAAATGGCTCTTAAAAGATTTTGGTCTCAGGGCTCCTTAATATTCATTAAAAAACAAAACAAAACAACCCAAAAACCAAACAAAAAACCCCAAACCCAAACAACTAACCCCTATGGAACCATGTTCCGTTCTCTCTCTGCTTTCCAGCTGCCAGGCTGGTCTCAAATTCCTGCTGCCAGGCATTCTCTGCCATGACAGACTATAGGCTCTCTGAAACTGTGAACCAAAATAAACTTTTTTCCTCTGAGTTGTTTCTAGCCATGGTATTTTATCAAGCAACAGAAGGGCAACATATGTATGTACATACATACATAAAGATATTTACTATATTAAAAACAATAAAATATATAAATCAATATATCTAGAATGAATCCATCACAAATTAATTTTCAGCATTTTTAAGTAAGCAGCATTGCTTCATACTTTTTAAGTACTCTAAGCATGTGGCGCCACAGAAGACAGCTGGGTTCCATATCTGCACTGCATCCTTCCTTATTGATATCTGTTTTTACAAGATGAAATAGGCAAAGGAGAGCTGAGCTCCCACAGATATGTAGTTAGAGGCGATTTGACAAGAGTTCTGAAGTTTTAGCTGCTCCTCAGGAATCCTGTTGCTCTATTTTGATAACAGGTCCTCTAAAGAGAGAGCATCCAAAACAAAAACCAAACTAAGAACAAAGACAACTTTATAAACACACAGCCACACATGGTGCTTTAAAGATCAAGTCTGAAATCAGTACTAAGGGGAATAGGGTACTGAGAGAAGACGGCTTAATGAACTTTAAACCATTTGTACCTGTCCAGCAGAAACCTGAGGTACTCAGAGCAGTCCTGTTGTGACCTGGGAGTAAACCACGGAGGTCTGGAAGCCTCAAAAAATATCCGAGGTGCGTAAGCTTCCCTCTTGATTGTGGAAAGGAAATTCGAGAAAGTGACTCTTACAGCACAAACCAGTGACTGAACCTCATAAAGATTATTCCCATACTCCATTTTTACCAAAGTATGCCAGGCATGGGTACAAAGCAAAGGCAGAGGCAACTTTTACATTAAGCAACCAGTAGATTAGTCACAAATGAATTCTGCACAGAACTGGTACCCCCAAAAAGCCATGGGGCCTGCTCAGATGGAACCGCCAAGTGGACACAGGGGTGATTAACACAGGACTCATGTCTCTAACTCCTTCCATAGGGTCCCTGCTTTTATCCCTCTGACACACATGGCTTTGAGTCCCTAAACCTTTTTAAGGTTTAGGGACTTTAAGGACCTTTAAGGTGAGAATGATGTTAATGAATGCAAATGATGCGTGTGCTGTGTGTGCAATAGGAACCACACATATTTACTTTGCTGAAAATTTCTGTCATAAGTCGTACATGTGTGGATGGGAGCATGCTGGTAAGGACTTTGATAATCTCTCATTCTCTTTATTTCTCTCTGCTTGCTTGCATTCTTTACTTCCCTTCTTCCTTCTTCTCCATGCCCCTTTCTTTCAGAAATTCAAAGGCAGTTGATAATGAACCTGGGTCGTACAGGCTCAAATCTCAGGTATTCTCACAAAAAGAAAATGAACAAACATAAAAAAAGACCTGGTTAAAATGAAAATGTGGATTCTCTCTGTATTTGAAATATTTGTGGCATAAAGTGACAGTGCCCTTCTTGGTTCTTGAAAGCAGAGAACCCTCCTGTAGGGTTTCTTTCCTAATAGCTCTGATTTAGTAAATAAAGTATACATAGCTACACAGATGCACACACGTTTATGTACGAAGTAAGTATAGAATAAAAATTAATTCAGCAAATTAGTAGAAAACAACAGGAGACAGGAGAGAGAAGTTTTGGTGTTGTTTGGTTTTGGTTATAGCCTAATGCTGCTTTTGTAGTATTATGACTGGCTTGAGACTTGTGTCTGAGCCTCTTGGAATACTGGCAATACAGAAGTGTGCCACCACACCTGGCTCAGTTTTTATTTCCCTGGGTCCTGATGTTAATTTGTTAACATATTTCTCCAGGTGAATCATATCCTCTGAGTGTATCACCAACTCTAAGCCACTACAGTCATCTCGAACTTGCTCTCATTCTTGCCATTTATTTATTTCAGTTCTAAAGGCTGTCGTTTCCCGACCATGGTCAGTCTGTGAGACAATGGCAATTAGAGTGAACCAGAAAAATAATGATGTATGCTTTATATGAGCAGCATACCTACATTTCATGTGTGTTTGAGCCTTAGCTAGAAGTTCTTGGAGAGCGAGATCCTTGCTTGATTCTTATCAGACTACACACGGACCCTCTGAATGTCTGTTCAATGAATTTAACTAAAGGGCCTAGACCCTGCCTCAAGTTGACTTTACTGAATTAATTTGTGGATATAAAGAACATCACAAAGTTTTAAGTTCAAGAGCTTAAGAGATGAATAGTGATCTACAAAGATATGTAATTACAATAAAAGAATACCTAAAAGAAAATAAAGAAAAGCCGAGTGTGGTGGCAGGGGCAGTCAAATCTCTGTGAGTTCGAGGTCAGCTTGGTCTACAAATTGAGTTCTAGGACAGCCAGGGCTACACAGCGAAACCCTGTCTTGTAAAACAAAACTATAACAAAACCAAAAGGACCACAGAGAAAAAAGCCTAGACCACAATTATTTTGTATTCACTATTATATCAATATATTCAGTCTCTGTAAACCAACAAAACAAAACAAAATCCCAACCATAGTCAATTCTTTCCAGTCCTTTCTTCCATCCCTCCCCTCCTGTCTCTTTGAGATAGGATCATGCTACATAGCCCAGACAGGCCCTGAACTCAGAGTCCTGCCTTAGTCTTTTGAGTGCTGGAGTGACAGGTATATGACATTAAGCCTAGCTTTAAAGTTTTTTCCATAAAGGAAATTCTTATCATCAGGAATGTAGACTTTATGTATAGCAGGTTTTAGAACAATATGTCAGCATAATAATCCTCTGCAGGGAAGGGAAGCAGGGAGAAGAGACGAGAGTTGTAGGTGTCCAGGCAGAGTTCCTGAGCATTTGCTCTTTATTTTGGACAAGACACATAATTCCATCAGTTAAAAAGACTCATGATGATATATAGTTTAAAGAACATGATCATGCAGTTAATATGTACATGTTACACACATAAATACTCACTTGTGTATGAGCCAAAAAAGCAAAGAGATGTTGTAATTTTTTCATTAACGAATTACACCCATTTAGATTTAAAGATAATACTTGTCTTCTGAACCTGAAAAAGAATATAAAAAGAATATAATGTTATCTATATACTCAAGCACTTTTTACAAAGAAGCTCAAAGGAAGCTAGTTTAAGAATGGGTCATCCTCCTCATGTGAGGCTATGCCAGTGCCTGGCAAATACAGAAGTGGATGCTCACAGTCATCTATTGGATGGAACACAGGGCCCCTAATGGAGGAGCTAGAGAAAGTACCCAAGGAGCTGAAGGGGTCTGCAACCCTATAGGTAGAACAACAATATGAAATAACCAGTACCCCCAGAGCTCGTGTCTCTAGCTGCATATGTAGCAGAATATGGCCTAGTCGACCATCATTGGGAAGAGAGNCCCCTTGGTCTTGCAAACTTTATATGCCCCAGAACGCCAGGGCCAAGAAGTGGGAGTGGGTGGGTAGGGGAACAGGGCAGGGGGAAGGTATAGGGGACTTTTGGGATAGCATTTGAAATGTAAATGAAGAAAATATCTAATAAAAAAATTGAAAAAAAAGAAAAAAAGAAAAAGAATGGGCCACCCTCAGTGTTCCGTGATGTATAGGGCAGCTCCCGACTAACCAAGTTACTAGCACACTTTGTTGAGTACTCATACTCTCCCTCTGCTTCCAGAGTGCTGGATCAGAGGTGTATGCTGCCACACCTGGCTTCTAGCACACTCCTTTTACTACTGAGAAAGAGAAAGGATTCAAGTGCTTCTAGAGGCTGTAGGATCCCCTGGAGCTGGAGTGAGCTGCCTGTCCTGGGTGCTGGGAACCAAACTCCCAGCCTTCTCTCTGGTGCCATGATTTCGCTTTTACATCTGTCTATGCTGATGTTTTGCTTGTGTGTCTGTTTGTAGACTTATATCATAAAGATGGCGGGGTGACAATAAATGGATGGGCTCTTGCTACATGGCCTGGTATAGATGCTGTCATAGTTCTATTTTCTGGGTCAGAAAATATAAATTGGCTAAATATTAATTTAACTTATAAAAATAAATCAACTTAAAGTTGATTATTTCAAAAGTAAAAAATATTCTTCTATCAAAACACATCATTAAGTTAGGGTGACTTTAAAGAGAGGAGGAGTGTGGCTAGAGGGGTGGTCAGCAGTTAAGAGTACTGGCTGCTCTTGCACCCACAAGACACAAGTATCTGTAAGTCTACTTTTAGTAGCTCGGAAACCCTCTTGTGGCTTCTACAGTACCAGGCCCTGAAGTGGGATACACACAGACACTCAGTAAAAGCATCAGCATAGACAGAGTAAAAACCAAGTCCTGGTGCCAGAGAGAAGGCTCAGAGTTTGGTTCCCAGCACCCATGTTCAGGCAGCTCACAGTCACCTGTAACTCCAGTTCTAAGAGCCCTACAGCCTCAGTAAGCACTTGAATTTCTTTCTCTTTCTCAGAGATAAAAGGGGTGTGCTACAAACCGGGTCTGGTGGCATATGCCTGTAATCTGGGGGTGAATGTGTAGTCTGTAATACTCAGAGCACTGTGGCAGGAGGATCATGAATTTGAGCCCACTATGGCTAAGACCTAATTTTCCTAAAATAAGAAAACAGGAATAACAATTGATAAATTGCGAAAAATCTAAGACTGATTGATTAAATCAAGTGCTGTCAGAGGTATAGGGTCACAGGTACAATGATATATTGGTATTAAAGGTCAAATTTGGGTTAGGGAGATGGTCCCTGGGTAACCTCATGTCTCCGGCACTCATGTGAAAGCTGGGCAAGATGCTTCTCTTCTCCTCTGTCACCCCAGGCTCCACGAGGAGCCATCAAGTCAAGAAGTGATTGAGGAAGCTATCCTGACATCAGCCTGTGCACTCTAAGCACGTCTACAAGGGTGAGCATCACCCTCAACCTCTGTAGTGTTTAAGGGAAAATAATTTGGCATATCCTAGCCAAGGAAAAGTCTCATCTGTGCATGGTTAGAGAAATGTTAACTATGAGCAAAGCACTCTGATATTTACCAAAAATATAGGTAAGGAAATATCAGGCTGGCACGATGGCTTGCTGGGAAAGGTGCATGCCACGTGAGCCTGATGGCCTGAGTTCTAATCTGGAACCCATGGCAAGGAGAAAACTGACTCTACAGTTTTCTTCTGGCTTCTACACACATGTCACAGGGTGCATGCATGTCTCCACCCAACACTAACAAACATTTAAAGAAAAAAGATAAACACCATGTCAAGTGATGACAAGGAAAATTTCAACAGGGCTCCTTCCAGATGTACATACACATACATTAATTATATGTAACTGTTTTGTATTAGATAACTATACAAAAGTTCTAAAACAATGCACATAGCGGATATTTTTGAGAATGTATGCATCTTGGTTTCTACAAGTTTGTTTTTTCAAACCAAGGAAAATAATTGATGTATTTCTTAAGAGATCTTCCTGTTTTGAGATAGCATTACTGGCTGCCACAACACTTTGTAGTTACAAGTGCTTTAGGTCGCTACTTTCCATAAGATGACATGGCTTGCAAGGTGACCTCTGGTGGTGAGCTATGGACTCTTCAGCCTTACACTTAATACCACGTGTATCTAAGAGGATCCCTTCATCTTTTTTTTTTTTTT
>NC_034609.1:5605218-5630580 GCF_900095145.1 Mus pahari
TATATGTAAGTACACTGTAGCTGTCTTCAGACACTCCAGAAGAGGGAGTCAGATCTTGTTAAGGATGGTTGTGAGCCACCATGTGGTTGCTGGGATTTAAACTCCGGACCTTCAGAAGAGCAATCGGGTGCTCTTACCCGCTGAGCCATCTCACCAGCCCCCGGATCCCTTCATCTTAAAACAAGTTGTCAAATATAAACTAACCAACAACAAAGCTGAATGGAAGCCCAGGCACTTGGGTTTCATAGTTTGGGACAAACAACAAAACCCTAAAGCTGAGCCCACACTAACAGTGTTTAAGTGCTAACAGCTTCCATTTTTGGGTCAGCTCAATTGGCACTATTTAAGGAAAAGTTGACAATTATTTTGTATCTTCAAGGACAATTTTTTTGGGGGGGACATAGCCTCATGTAGTCTATACTAGCCTTACACACACCATGTAGACAGGGATCAATTACCATGAACTACTACTGGTCTTTCTGCCTTTATCCCAAGTGCTGGGATTACAGATGCACAACAGCAAGCCTGGCTTTATGAGGTGCTGGGGTCATGCACAGGTAGGCGCTGTACTAGCGGCAGGCACTCTAGCAGCTATGTCTCCAGCACAACTGTGCATAGCCCAGTGCCCCACAGGATATAACTCAGCTAAGGACTGATTTCAGGTTTGTTGCATTCAAAAGAAAATGGGCTTGAAAGAAAATTCACAGGAATGTAAAAGAGTCGGACAGCAGAGGCAAGGAAACAGGGTAAAATGCACCCGTCACCAATAGTGTTGTAGGGTACATAAAACTTTTTGGAGTAGGCTCAGTCGATCCCTTTGGTTACATTACAAAAACATTAAGTCATACTGATTACAAATCAAACAGTGGCATTGTAAGTACAATGTACAATCCAATCGGTCAGAATCTACACTGGCATTTCAATGTTCCTAGGCATTAAGAGCAGTTTCATTTCTAACTGAGGCAACTGATGGCACTGTGAACATTTATGCTGCTTACACGGGATGAGTCTCTCCTTCTCCCGTCTCCTCAGCACCTACTCACTCCTACTTCAAATCAGAAAGTTCACATTTAAACTTACTCTGTAGCCATAAACAATGCTTGTAAAACACTGTTCATGTAACATGTGTTTCCCAGGTTAATAAGACCAGTTTTCCCAGTTTCAGATTTTCCAGAAAGTCTAGACAAGCAAGATGCCAAAGCATTGGATTGAGAAGTCCAGGCACTTTGATTGAGAATCAACTTAATCTTCTCTTCACTGGGCTTAGGAAAATCCTAGATCATAAAGAAAAAACAAACAAAAAACTAAAACAGTTTAAAAGTAAAGAGAAAACTATGTTTTTAGTTAAACAAGTCAACAATATAATGTGGGACTTCCCTGCTGACATTTGAGCTGTCCTTGCTCTCACTCATTCTGTACATGACAGAGAACATTCAGTCATTCTTTAAAAAAACACACTACAGGGGATAGCTAATTTTAATTATTGACTTTACTGAATTAAAAACAAGGAGGTCATTTTGGGTATGTGTGTGAGGTTGTCTCTCTAGAGAGGCTTAACTAGAAGTAGACTCACCCTGAATTTGGGCTGTATGTCCTTCTCTGCTTAGGGATGGCCAGCTCTCATTACAGCTGAGAGCTGCTCCTGTTACCATGATTCTCCACAGTGACTGAAAAGGCCCTTGGATTGTAAGCCACAGGAACCCATCCTCCTAGTCACTTATCACAGCATCCACAAGAGACATGGGGACAAATGCCTCCCAGAATCTTGTTAAGGGATTTAATTTTTTTGAGACAAAAATCTCAATAGCCTAAGCTGGCCAGGAACTCACAGCAATTCTCCTGTCCTAGTATCCCAAGTGCTGAGATCACAGGCACGAAATATCATGCTTGTCTTAAAATACTTTAAAAGTCAATGGAACAAGGAGTTCAAGTTGCATGTCAATTACTTGTATTAAATTCTATGATAAAAACAGAGGCTGACTCTGGTGTACCCAGTGCCAGCTCTTAGAAATGGCAGCCCACAGTAAGGATGAAAAGGGAGTACATAATGATCTGACTGTGAAAAGTAGAACTCAATCTCATGGTTGCCATCTAGAAAATTACTACTACAGCCCTCTTACTTAGTAAAGCAGGAAATAAGGAAATAAAAATCTAAGTGCAAATGACTTCACGCCCCAGCAGAACAATGGGCAATAGGGGATGCTGAAAAAGTCATTTATGCTTAAATGATCAGCTTTTCTAGACCAAGTGTGGTGGTTTGAAAGAAAATGCCACCCCTAACCCCTTGTACCATTGGGGGGGGGAGGCGGTTATTAGGTGTGGCCTTGTTGGAATAGGTGTGGCTTTGGAGGTAGGTCACTAGAAGTAGGCTCTGAAGTCTCATGCTCAAGACAGTTCTCTTCTTGTTGCCTGCTGATCCAGACGTACAACTCCCAGCTCCCTTTTCAGCACTATGTCTACCTGTATGCAGCCCTGTTCCCCACCAGGATGATAATGAACCCTCTGAACTGTGTGCCAGTCCCAGTTAAATGTTTTCCTTTAGAATAGTTGCTGTAGTCATGGTGTCTCTTCACAGCAACAGAACCCCAGGTCACCAAGGTCACCGTCTACTGTTTACTCCACAGAGGACTGACACTTTGAGATGGCATTTTCAGCTGCTTTTGTCTTGTTTGTTTTGCTGCTGACGGCTACTAGAAAATACTTTTCTTGGGCTAAGAGTAAGCCCTTTGTTTCTGAGTACTGGAAAACGGAAGACTATCAGTCAGCAGACATGGCAGAAATGAGTGAGGGAAGACATTAATAATCTCTCAAGTCCACAGCACACGCCTCTGTGCACCACTGACTTCTGAAAGGGCAGTGTTGTACCAGCACCACACAGGCCTAACTGTCTTGGGACCCAGACCTAGTTCTTAGTCTCAGCTGAATAGATGCAACAACAGCATGTTCTTAATTTATTTTAGTAAGGCAATGAGGCCTATATACTATATTTGCTACATTAATATCATGATTAGAATTGATATCTAGTAATATTAATTAATATTCTGATTAAGCCTGAGTTTAACTCTCCAAGTCCTTGGCTAGGCTCTGATTTTGTAGTCATCCACTCCTCAACACAAACAGATTCACCACCTTTTTAGAACCTATCTTTTATAAACGTGAAAATCAAGGTAACAATTTAAATAGAAATTCTATAAACTACAGTGGTGGCGCACGCCTTTAATCTCAGCACTTGGGAGGCAGAGGCAGGTGGATTTCTGAGTTCGAGGCCAGCCCGGTCTACAGAGTGAGTTCCAGGACAGCCAGGGCTATACAGAGAAACCCTGTCTCCAAAAACCAAAAAGTGTACAACACAGAACAATCAAAACAGGAGGGATCGAGTTCTGCCTTGCTTCTAAGAAGATGGAGTAACTGCCGCCCATGTCTGACACTGAAGCAGAGCTGATGGCTACAGGCATCCAATACAGAACTCCCTCACCAACCCATTTAACAGCTCATAAATTTAAAGTGACACCTTTTACTTGATGACACATGGTTATTGATCTCACATGGTGATAGCAAATAAGAGATTATGCCCTGGCATTAATGAAACCACCATCTTAAAAACAGCTCATTACAGTAAAGTAATACATGTTACCAAATTTGTTCCTTATATCGTATGCTGCTCACAAAGCCTGGTAGAAAGTCGTCCTACCTTTATTGCCTCCAGAACAGGCTCATAGAGATCTGGAAATCCGGAATAATGGTACATCATACAGTGAACCAACTCTGTTAACTGCACTAAGAGGGCTGTGCTGGAAGGCAGGCCGTCACTT
Organism: Mus pahari; assembly: GCF_900095145.1. Taxonomy (NCBI): domain Eukaryota; kingdom Metazoa; phylum Chordata; class Mammalia; order Rodentia; family Muridae; genus Mus; species Mus pahari. Next base: position 5,609,031 of record NC_034609.1, read on the forward strand.
CTGAAGGAGTGAACCAAGTTAACTATATGAGGAACAATCTGAAGAGAAAACCGGGACAAGCACTCTTAATTCACACAAGTTGACAGCAGAATGCAATCACTACATGATAAACACATACTTTTCTATACGTTTTTCATCATTTTTTTCTTAAAGTCATACACAGTTCAATTGGCAAGCTAAATCTAATTTTTTAAGTTATGTAATTGTAATTGCATTAAAAATTTATTTTTTATTTATGCATGTATGTGTCTAAGTGTGTGTATGTGTGTGTGTGTGTGTAGCTGGAGTTACAGGTGCTTGTGAAGCACACAGGAGGCCCGGACGCTGAGAACTGAACTGGGGTCCTCTAGCAAGCACTCTTCATGCTGAGCTCTCTCTCCAGCTTCTGTAACTGCGTTTACTGTGCTTCTCCTTCAGCCAAGCAGTATAAGCATCTATTTCTCACCAAGCCCAACGAGCTCAGTTCAATCTCTAGAACCTACACGGTGGAAGAACTCACTGTCCAATTGTTCTCTGACTTCCACACACACTGTAATTATATTAAGTTAAATGTTTTTTATTTAATATAATTAGAAATTGTGGGATGCCTTAGCAGGTAAGGTCCTTGCTACCAAATGCCAGGGATCTGAATTTGATCCGAGAACCGACCCTGTAAACTGTCTTCTAATCTCTGTATGTATCATGCACACACTCCACCTAAAATACAAACTAAATGTACAAAGGAGTTTCAGTCACTGTTCATCAAAAAAACCACTTTTATGTAAAAGTGCTACAGTCATTCAATTGAATAGATAAACTGTTTTTTAAAAACCTCTTTTGAGTACCATGGCTCAAGCCTTACCCTTGTGTATGCCAGACAAGTGCTCTATTAGTGAGTTACACTACAACCCAACCAGATTATTTAGCAGAACAATGTTAAAACTCCCAAGTAAAAAAAAAAAAAAAAAGAAAAGAAAAACAAAACAAAACAATACAATGAACATCCCCCAACTGAAATTAAAGAGCGCCATCTAGTGTTAAGTTTAAAATTTTCAACTGAAAAAAAAATTGAAAAAAGTACATAGCAACGTGTACTTCAAAAGTCTCTCTGTAACTAAAATTGTGCTCAGGTGATAAGAGTATATTGTTTGATAAGGACAGGAGTAATACCTTAGATAGATCATATCCTTATTAACAAAACAGCTGCTGCTCCAAAAATAATGCTCATTGTTCAAATATTTAATACTGGTAAATGGTAAAATAATGCTCTTTCACTTAAAATTAGTCTAAATACCAACTCTTATACAATCAAAGATTTAAGAGATAGCCAAAATGAAAATTCTATTTTACAGAAACGGCTGACATCAAGATAGAATATTTTTTCAACTAATTACTAATCATAATCTGATACTATATGTAAGTATACTTCTGAACTAAAGGTGTCCCAGGTTCTGTGTGCACAATACCTTTGTAGCTCCAGATAAACTGTAGGCACTACTCTATCAGGGTTGTCTCACCAAACAGTACTAAGAACAGACGGTCCTGACCCAGTCAGCTCCCTTTCTTGCGGCCCCCAATCAGTGGTCAGATTCTGCAGTTAACCACTGTTAATTGCTGTCCTGCACTGTCTGGATTTATTCTGTGTCAATGCATTGAGTCACAATGTACCTTTTATGCCATCTTTTAAAACCGAATTCTGTTACAGTTAACTGATGTGGTCATACTATAGCAGGTGTGTACAGTACCACATTGTCAGCTTCTAGGTTTGTGTTCCAGAACTGGGTGGTTGGAAAGGAGTTGGCACAAAAAGTGCACAATTTAAATTTATGATTTAAAATTTTAATCTTGTATTAATTAAACTTTCTTGGATAACTCATACACACACATAAACACTCTACTTACTTTCATTCCCTACCCTCTCTCTCTATTTTAATCTTATGCATTTGGATATTTCCTCTGCACATATGTCCATGTAGCACATGTGTGCCTGGCCTGGTGCTCACAGAGATGAGAAGTGGGCATCAGGTTCCCCGGAAGTAGAGTTCCAGTCACAAGGAGTACTATGTGTGTACTGGGAATTAAGCGTAGATCCACAGGCACAGTAGCCAAGCCCAAACGGCTGAGGCACACCACACCTCCCTTGGATCCACTGACCCTAGGACCCCTTCCTCAGTCAGCTGATGATTTTGTGTTGTGCTCTCATCAGCCTTCCTCAGTTACCTGTGGCTGCCTGGGGTGTGGACACACCAGCTACCAGAGTCTAATGAGTTTATTCTTTTGTCTGGTTGTCCTCCTTCCCTCTCCTCACCTTGAGGATACAACCCAGATACTCCTGCATCTTAGAAGAGTGTTCTGTCACTGAGAATATCCCTAGCTCTCATCTCTACGTTTCTAACACACCTCAGTGACAATTTCGTAAAACTAAAATCTGTCCTTTCTTGCTAAGCTAGTCTGAAATCCAAAATTGTCTTGTTTTCTCAGAGGTGAAGGGAGAAAGATGAAAGAAAGGGACTCTAAAAGTGAATTTCATAGTTTCAAGTCTTTCTTCCAAAGCTCTTCCAGTCAAGAACTGGCCTTCACAACCAGGCTGTAGTCTTGTCTCCTATCACACTGTCAATGACCACTCTCATCACCAACAAGGAAATGAGACCCAGTTCTTTCCCAGCAGTGCAGACTGCCACACAAGCAGGCTGATGCCTTCTAAACGCTTCCAAGTTAGATTTCATGTGCATGAGTGTTACCACTCATGGTGACTACCCAGGGAGGTCAGAAGATGGTGTCAGAGACCCAGAGACTGTAGTTACAGACGGTTGTGAATCACAGTGTGGGTGTTGTGAACTGAGCCTGGGTTGTTTACAAGTGTTCTTAACCACTAAGCTATCTGTCTAGCCCCCAAATTAAGTATCTTAATTATGTATGAAATTAAATGCATTTAGAAATTACTGTAATACTCATTCAACTACTTGAGGAAATACATATAACTTAATTACCAATTTTGCTTTTTTCTTTTTCCATTTTAACTATGATGCACCACAGATCCGTCTAAAATTTTTCTTTTTATAAGAACTATATGAAAAGCAGCTGGGACTGTAACAACACATATCAGAACTTCCTGGCTTATTCTCAGATTTCCAAACAGGAAATGTAATGAATGTGTATGCTGTTCATCCCAGGCTACTGTTCAGACGTACCTACCCCATACACAGCCCTCCCCATATGGAGCTTCATTACTGGGTTTCCAAGCTAGCTTTAGTTGAGTTTTGCAGAATATTCACACAGTACTAGGTCTTGAATTTCAGGCTTCACTTAGATCAAAAACTTCAAATTTCAAACCTAGATATTTCTTAAATAGGTGATTTAAAACTGCTTTAATCCAACAGCTAAAATTTCAGCCAAACATTTCAGCTTTGTTATTTCAACTTCCTTTTTCAGAAAGAGATAGAGGAAAAAAAACAATACAAGAGGTAAGGAAGTATCTTTAAACAAATTGTAAGAAAAGGGAGTAAGATTTCAGCAGAGCCTATGTGATTCTCCACAGAGGTTAAGGAATGGCACCAATGTGCAAGGCCATATGCTGTAATTCCTTTCCCACAACTTTTGAAAAGAAGCCTTTATTCAAATATCCTATACATGATGATGTCAGAAGACAGGACATTTTGTAGACATTTTACAAGACATTTTGTTTGTATATTTAAGTAAACTTGCTCAAAATTGAGTCATCTGATAAACAAAGAATCTTATGGTTTCACCATCAATTTCACTACTATGAAATGACTCAGAAATCACTCATCTAAAATATGAAATGAAGTGACTTATTGCCAAAGTTTCCTTGAAACAAAGTCTGTGACTTTCCCCCGAGGACAAGGCACTGGCTAGCCCATGAGCCTAGGGTGCTGAGGCTTCCTTGCTAGCTGCGCATGACCAAGAGGAATTAGCTCTGCTCTTCACCATGTCTCCTGACCTGTCATGGTGTATTGTGTCCCTCAGGTGGGAGGGGCTGCTGCTGAGTTTCTACTCCTGTAAGACATTGTCAGACCTTGGAGAATGAAGATAACCACATGACAGTTTCTTGAAACCAACAGATTTCCAATAACATTCTGTCATTCTTCACATGTAGTAACCGACAACTGTAATCAAATCAAAGCCAGCAAGCAATTGGCTTTGGGTGGTTGGTAGAACTGTGACTATCATTAAGATGGGGCTGGGGGCTGAGAAAGAGGAAAAAGCCATACACCCAGGGCTAACTTGCTTCTGTAGTTTCTGCCACTTTGATCCTACACTGCTGCTGTGTAAAGGCACCCTGTGATGACAGCTCCCTATAGCAGTAACTTCAGTTGCTGGCAATGGTTGTTGAGTGGGAGTATTTCGGTGAAGTACAAACTTTCTCAAAATACTGTCTTTGTCAGGATATTCTACAAACTCAATTTGTTAAGAATTTATAAAGTTACATGACATAATATAGAGCTAACCTACAGTCTTTTCATTAAGCATCCACTGTGAGCTACATTTTGAGAACAAACATTGCTGATTCAGAGAGCTTACACCTTACTTACCACATGGAATGCCTCAGGAGAATGCTGAAAACTAAGCAGCATATGAGAGAGGACTGCAAGAGCACCAGGTCTCACAAGAGGAAACCAAAGTCGGTTAAAGACCTGCAGAAGGAGACACCATCCTCAGAGTTCACAGCTAAAGATTAGTAACCCTTCTCTACAGCTGACAGCTCTTTATGTCAGTGTCCCTCCCTCTTCCTTGACAGCCCTATCCTAACACATTACTAGAAGAAAATGAAATAACAAAGGATTGAAATTAAAGAGAATTTAGTAGTCTAAACAATTCTCAAAATTCCCACATTAAGTGAAAATATGCAAATGAGGTTACAGCTCCCTAGGTGACTACCATTCAGTTTACTCGTACTCGATCAGTATTTACTGAATACCCACTATTATTTGGCACTGCTCCAATTACTGTAGGCCATCCATGGCTTATGGCCAAGAGGACATGTACAAGATTAACAAAAAGAAATAAACAGCAATACATGCTAAAAATACAAAGTAGAACACAGTGACCAGCACACACTGGGCAGCAAAGGAGTCTGCCATTTTTAAAAAGGTGTTAAAAATGACCCAGAAAAATGTGACAGCTGAGTGTAAACTGAGGGATATCAGCTCCATAGACAGTTAGGACAAGAACATTTATCAACAGACAGACAGTACTGCAAAGGCCCCAGACCATCCAGACTGGTGCGCCAGGCAACTAAGGGCAATGTCACTGAAGTAAGGGATGGAGGCGAGAATATCTGGAGATAGGATGACAGAAGACAGCAACAGGAGCTCTTGTGTAACATATGTAAGGAACCAAAGGCAGGAGCAAGGAAGCTGCTGAAGTCAATATAACAAGAGAGGATGGCTTTACACCAACAACAGGGAAGTAACGGGTTAAAAGGAGTAGGATTCTGGGCATTTAAAGTTAGTAAAATTGATAGGACAGACAGTGCTTGATAGACAGTAAAAAGAGAAGGGTTGCTCCAAAGACTAGGGCCCAAGTGAGTGGAAGCTACTTAAGATAGTTATTTATCAAGAGGGAGAGCACCAGTTTGGGAGTAAAAATCAGTAGTGAGAGTGTGGATGATAGGGATTAGTATTCTCAAGTATAGGCTACTCAACTCACTTCCTGAGTTAGTCAGAACATGTGTCTTTGTAATGTACTCTAGCTTTCTTTTGCTGTGAAAACTCTTTTTATGGAAAAAAAAACAAACAAAATCTAAAATATCTCCACTAGTCCCCCTCCCCCCAAGAAAAGAAGAAAAGCAAAAGAGAAAGATCTGAGTTTAGATAACTGGATCAATGTGTGATGGTCTGAGTTAAGAGCGGGCCCCCAGAGCCATATCTGAATGCGTAGTCAGCAGGAGTGGAGCTATTGGAGGGTTAGAAGGACTAGGAGGTGTGTCACTGGGGGTGGGCTTTGAGGTTTCCATGCCAGGCCCAGGTTCTGTCTGCCTGCTGTCTGAGGACCAGGATGCAAAGCTCTCAGCTACTGCTGCAGAGCTATGCTGTCTACTTCCAGCCAGGGGTACCATGGGCCAACCCTCTGAAATTGTAAGCCAGCCCCAATTAAATGCTTTCTATTATAAGAGCTTTTCTTGGTCATTGCCTTAGTTAGGGCTTCACTGTTGTGAACAGACACACTATGATTGAAGCAACTCTTATAAAAAAACAAAACAAAACAAAACCAAACCCATTTCATTGGGGCTGGTTTCTAAGGGCAGGGACCGAGATCAGACGGACATGATGCTGGAGCTGAGAGTTCTACATCTTCACCTACAGGCAGCAGAAGGGGGCTGTGCCTGGGTAGAGCATCAGCATAGGAGACCTCAAAGCCCCCCTCCCCTCCAGCACGCACTTCCTCTAACAAGGCCACACCTTCTAATAGTGCCACTCCCTGGGCCAAGCATAGGCAGTGAGTCTATGGGAGCCATTCCTATTCAAATCACCACAGTCCTGGTGTCTCTTCACAGCAATACAACAGTAACTAAAACGACACAAATACCTAGTTCAAGGGTAAATAATGAACTAGAACATAAATCCGTTATGCCTTAAGTTGGACACCTTATTTAAATCCATGCAGCATCTATGGTTACTGTATGGTATAGAACACTTGCAGTAAGTATGGATTAAGAAGAAAGTGGACCAAAGATAAGTTAGAACAGAGCCGGATATGTCAGCAAAAGACAAGAGTCAAAAGGGCATAATGTCCTGGGAATTAAACAAAGACAGTGTTTTAATGAGGGAGTGACCTGGCTGAGGATGTAGATCAGGGGTGAAGCTTGCCTAACTCTGGGCTGGATTCCTAGCACTGGGGAAAAACCAAAACTCAAAACAAAAAATGTGGTGATCAATTGTGTCCTGGGTTAGCAACGCAGAACGCAGAGTCTCAAAGCAGTTAGGTGGGGCGTGGTGCTAGAAGTCTGACATTTTGCATTTAAGAGCTCTTGGAGCCAAGCATGGTGCCTTTCTATTTGTGTGGTTAAGACAGGAGGATTTTGAGTTTGAGTTTAGTCTGGGCTCCATAGTGAGACTGTTTCTAAAAACCAGAAGATGGAAAACAAACATCATCAAACCAACACTAACAAGAACAGAGAAACAACAAAAGTGAATGAAAACTGTTTGAAAACTGCAAACTAGTTTCAATTGACTACCTGTTTCACTGTTTTTTTGCCTCCAAAACCTATTTAAAACAAAACCAAAACTAGGAACATACCCAGAATTCTCTGTACTCCAATGGGCTGGTCTACTTCTACTTACCAGTTCTATTTTCAGCAAAGTAACATCTATCAAAATAGTAAACTTCTGAACAGCTGCCAGTCCTTTCAGGAGAGCAATTACCCATGTATCTACATGCTGAGCCAATGGCCAGGACAGCCAATCAATCATTCTGAATAAAACAAAACAAAACACAATTATCAGTAGTTAAAACCCTTTCAACATTAGTAGGAGTAGCAAGATTTACAATAAGTAACCATTCTGTTTGTGACTCAGTATTTACTGAGCTTCTAGTAAAAAGTAATAGACAGAAATCAATGTAACTGTCGTCTGTCTTGAAGCACTTTCTGGTCTTGTAAGCAATATATTCCCATAAGACTTTATGATAAATGATCACTTTTTATAAATGCCAAATTTCAAATGGATGCTTGATATAGGGATATCAAAAACTTGTTCAACAGTAAGTGTAATAAGAGGAATTTAAAAATCAGACATCTGATGTCTGAGTATCAATGAAGATTTTGCTTTTTGGTAAGCAATGTAATATGAAAGACACCATTTAAAGAGGCTACATTCTGAAACCTAAAGCAGGTGCCTATACTTCTTTCAAAATCGTATACACAATGGCAACACAAGGAAACCTCCAATCATAACAGACACGGACTATGCAAATATTCTAATGACCTGTTTTACATCACCATCTATTTCCTTTCGTAAATATCAAGTCACTTCAATGGAAAAAAGACAAAGGAATCTGGGTTCTGATGGAGCCGCTTTCTAAAGCTAGACATATAGCACACTGAAGACCAGTACAACTCTTTGGAAAGCAGCCAGGATACATGTTTATGAAACCTGGTGAAGCAATCTATTTAGATGGATTACATACAAATAAAAGAGTAAGGAAAATTCTTAGGTTTCTGAAGGCTTAAAAATCTCAATTCATCGCTGGTGAGATGGTTCAGTGGGTAAGAGCACCCGACTGCTCTTCTGAAGGTCCGGAGTTCAAATCCCAGCAACCACATTGTGGTTCATAACCATCCGTAACAAAATCTGACTCCCTCTTCTGGAGTGTCTGAAGACAGCTACAGTGTACTTACAAATAATAAATAAATCTTAAAAAAAAAAAAAATCTCAATTCATGATTCATTAGTTGGGGGAATCTAACATTGGAAATACTCATCATGGCTGTAACCCTCCATCAAATATTAACACAAGGAACAATTTGCATCCTTCTAAAACATTTATTATTAATGTGTGAGCATGTATATATTTATATGTGGGATCTGAGGAATGAGCTTAGGTTGCCAGACTTATGGAGAATGTACATCTGAGCCATCTCATCTCGATGACTGTACAAACGCAAATATAAATACTGAGGACATAAGCCCGTGACCGAGAGAATACCACCACGACATCAGCATTACACAGTCATCTACCTTAGGGCTGGAGTACCATCTTTGCCAGTCTTTCAAGACAGGGTCTCACAGTGCTGCCCAAGCTAGCCTTAAACTTGTGGCAATATTCTGTTGTAGGCCCCCAAGGGTTGGGTTTCTAGTAGTGCACAACCTTTTTTTTTTTTGCTTTTAAGATTTAAATGTTTTAAAAAGTACAATGTATACTAATTGCTGTTATCCAGTGCCCTCCATCCTCTACACAAATTTTCTTTTCTTTTCTCCTGACTTCTCACCGTAACAGTAATGGCTCCAAGTCATTGACACAGTTGCTTTGAGCTATCTTCCAACTATTGCAGGGCTGCTTTTCAGAAACATCTGTAGGCATTATACAGAGACTAAGGAAGACATGCATCTCTGAAGAGCACATTCACGTCGGGGCAGGCACTGAGTTGAGCTGGTATAGTGCTTTTTGGTTGGCCATGTATGTACAGAGCCTTGGGATGGATCATCAACACTTTGAAAGTCGACTACAAATTCCAGCTCTTGAGATGAGGATCAGAAACTAAAGGTCATCCTTGGCTACTATCAAGTTGGGGGGTGGGCAGTTTGTGATATAAGAGATGCTGTCTCAAAAGGTAAACGCAAGCTTAGTATGGTGGTACATGCTACTTTAATTATAGCACTTGGGAGGCAGAGGGGCAGAGGGGCAGAGAGGCAGAGAGGCAGAGGCAAACAGATCTCTGTAATGTAGAGGTCAGAAAAGGATACATAATAAGACTTTCTCAAGAAAAAAAACAACCAGCAAACTAAACCCTATAGCAGTATGTTGTATTCTCATGCTGAGATGATAGCTTAGAGGTGGAACTCTTGCCTAGTATATGCCTTGGGTTTGATCTACAGCATTGCAACCTCCTCCCCCAAATGTATACCCAAGCATTGTTTATGATATGGTAAAATTAAAAAAAAAAAAAATGTAACCTGCCACCCATAAGGGGAAGAAAGGTACACTGTAGTCCTGACAACGCAGAATACCATGGAGGTACCAGGACGATGTAAGATGGAAAGGTAAGAGTAGGGCATGATGGCTCATTTGTAACCTTACTTATGAGCCTAAGGAAGGAGGGCTGCCATAAATTAGAGAATAGCCTGAACCAGAAAGGGAGTTCTAAGCAAGCCTGGGGTAGACCAGTCTCCTCTTACTCTCCCCACCAAACAAAAGATCTGAGATATTATTAAATTAAAAATACTAGGGAGTTAAGAAACCCCAACAACTTATTTTTTTTCAAATGGAAATGAGGTAGTGTGGGCACTTCCGCTTGGCTCTGTGGACTCACTGTCAGAGCAGATCTAGTGCATGCAAGGCCAGGACCTTCACCTCACTATAGAGAGAACTGAATGGGAGGAGGAGTGATGTAGACCCACAATGCCTCTTTACTATTAATAATCATCTTATGTGCCTTTCCTGGTGTGTCCTCTTCAAGCTCCTCATTTTATAAGTCTCCATTCTACCTTACACTCATGTGCTGAAATCTAATCCCGAATGGAGTACTGAGGCCCCTGGGAGGTACAATGCCATGACCAAGGCCCACATGACTGGGATTAGTACTCCGATAAAGGTGCTAAGGATGAGTGTGTGACCCTGCACCTCCCACTAGTCAAGAACATGAGGGAAGTTCTAGGGTGTCTTGAGCTCAGATCTTCAACCATGAGGACTGTAAGAATTGCACATCTGCTTATAAACTAGCCAGTCTAAGGTATTTTTTTCTGTTGTTGGTTTGGTTTGTTTTTAACAGCAGTCCAGCAGAAGTCATTCACGAGACAAATACCTGAGTGTTTACTCTATAGATAGTAAGTAAGGTGTTAGGTACTGAGAGTGCTATGGACCGATATGCTTTCTGCCTGTGATTTGGAAGAAGTCAGGAAAGCTGTCAACTGTCCAAGACTCATCCATCAGGCAGTGTTACCTCTGTTCGCACTATGGATGCTCTAGACGTTATAATGCACTTTGGGATGTACTTTTAACAGTGGCCGACCTTTGTGTATGTCAGTCTTACAGGGATTGTTTGGATTCCAGTGTTTGTAAGTAAGGCCTTTTATTCCTACAGCTCAAAGAAATACACACAGCTTTAAAATCATAACATTAAAAAAAGGCAGGTAGCTGGGTGGTGGTGCATGCCTTTAATCCCAGCACTTGGGAGGCAGAGGCAGGCGGATCTCTGTGAGTCTGACGTCAGCCAGGACAGCCAGGGTTATACAGAGAAACCCTGTCCTAAAAAACCAAAACTGGGCTGGAGAGATGGCTCAGCGGTTAAGAGCACTGACTGCTCTTCTGAAGGTCCTGAGTTCAATTCCCAGCAACCACATGGTGGCTCTCAACCATCTGTAATGAGATCTGACGTCCCCTTCTGGAGTGTCTGAGGACAGCTACAGTAAAAAGAAAAACTAATACCAACCCCCATTCTCTCAAAAAAAAACCTCACTAAAACAACAACAACAACAACAACAAAACCAGGCTATATTCTGAAAAGCAACAAAATGAGTTAACCTTAAATTATGGAACATAATATAAAACCAACTTTCACTTTCCAAGGCAGCTTGAGGACTCCAGCTTTCAGTCCTATCTAGCCTACTGTTTTATAGATAGGACATTTTATACAGATAACTTCACTTGAGGGTTCTTTTGAAAATTCCGAGGCAGAAAAGCCAGATTCAAGTATCAAGAGACCCCTGGGACTGAGGGCCATCTTCTTCTCTCAGAAGCTGCTTATATAATGCAGTCCACATCACTTCACTGTTCCTGGCCTGTTTCCTACTTGAATGTTATACCTGTTCTTGGAATATATTTACATTTGACTAACCAGACTATTGTAACAGTACAGATTTGATCTCACAAATGGTAGAGACAGAAAAATGACATTCTAAGAATTATTCTTTTTTTTTTTTTTTTAAATATTTATTTATTATATGTAAGTACACTGTAGCTGTCTTCAGACACTCCAGAAGAGGGAGTCAGACCTTGTTACAGATGGTTGTGAGCCACCATGTGGTTGCTGGGATTTGAACTCAGGATCTTCGGAAGAACAGTCGGGTGCTCTTACCCACTGAGTCATCTCACCAGCCCTCTAAGAATTATTCTTAAAAAAAAAAAAAAAAAAAAAAAAAAAAGTTTTATTTCTTTTATGTATGAGCGCTCTATCTGTATGCCAGAAGAGGCCATCAGATTATATCTGTGTGCCAGAAGAGGCCATCAGATTCCAAACAAAAGCAATGTGATTATGTAGCAGTATGGCAAGAAAGCCAGGCCTGTTTAACTAGGGCACCCATTTCTATACATTTTAACATCTTAAAAATAAGGATAAATGCTCGAGTCAGTGAAGTGCTATTACATTACCGTTGGTCTCTCTGACTAGAAAGCAGCTATTTTTATCAGTTTGCTCAGGGAATTTTGAGCGGTCTGACACTCTTGTTAAACACTCAGCAAGTCACTTTGAATGAATGACTTAGTGCAAGCATAAAAGTGCTGCAAAGGGCAAATTAGTTTCTATTTAGACGTGGGGAGTAAGCCTGCAGATCACTTAGGGTGTTCTCAGAAACAGCTGACAATCAGGCTGGCAGCACCTCCTGCCAGCAACAGGAGATGCCCAGTCACAGTGTACTATTACTTACTTACTTACTTTCTTTTTTTTTTTTTTTTTTGAGACGGTTTTTCTGTGTAGCCTTGGCTGCCCTGGAACTCACTTTGTAGACCAGGCTGGCCTCGAACTCAGAAATCCACCTGCCTCTGCCTCTCAAGTGCTGGGATTAAAGGCGTGCGCCACCACGCCCGACGTGCTATTACTTTTGAAATGTTAAAAGAAAAACAGCTAGGGCTGGAGAGATGGCTCAGAGGTTAAGAGCACTGATTGTTCTTCAAGAGGTCCTGAGTTTAATTCCCAGCAACCACATGGTGGCTCACACCCATCTGTAATGGGATCTGGTGTATCTGAAGACAGCTACAGTGTACTCATATACATAAAAAATAAATCAATCTTTAAAAAAAACAAAACAACCCCCCCAAATCACAAACAAACAAACGAACAAAAAGAAAACAGCTAGAATAAGGGAGAGAAAACAGATTTCCATGAGGCAAAGGTAGGGGCGGGAGAGATGGCTCAGCAGTTTCCCTAGCTAAGAGAAACAAAACCAAACCCAGAACCATACGAGGATAACCACCACCACCCCCACGGAAGAAGGCTACAGGAAACAGTAAGGAATAGATTGTCTAGAAAAACAACCCACCCACACAACTTCGAATGAGACTATAGGAAGGTGAATCATTCTAATTAATCTGGAGAAACTACAAATTTATTTTCGATTTTAGTTTTAGAAATTTCTCAGTTTTATATGTCCTGGTATGAAAGCATCAAAGTACCTGCAGAGAGCTTGGGTCATGCTGGCATCTTTTACGTTTGGGTCGGTGGTGAGGCTCCTGATGAGGACTGTGATCATCTGCAGAGGAATATGCTGCACCAGGCTTGCCAAGGCAACTGAGGGCTCGAAAGATGCATCTAGTTGTTAAAAGGTAAAAAGATAGACAAATACGGCATGGAGATTAAAAGTGAAGTACTAGTGCAAGGGAGAAAGGAAACACACACACACACACACACACACACACACACACAGTGCTCTAGGAAGTTATGTTACACATCATGGGTAGACTCTAAATCGAAAGTTAAACCATAAAAATGAGAGGTTAAGAGGAAATAGCAATAATCACTCATTCTATAGCCACATCACTAAATTAGAAAAACTATTGTTAAGTTTTTTCAATAAGCTACTATGCTGTTAACAGTACATTTTTGGGTTTAGATAATACTTTGGAAAGCAATAATTGGGGGGTGGGTAAGAACCAGTCAAATATTCTAATTTCCATGTCAGAGGCTCATATTATAGTAGTCATTACACTGCTGTGATACTTGAAAAAAAAATCTTAAGAGTAGAAATTAAGGTGAAGGGGGCTGGCTTTGCTTATATAAAATGTAAGGCATCAAGACGGTCTGCTTCAGTAGTGCAGTGAAAGACTTGGAAACAAAACAAACAGCTATGACAAATTACAAGTAGGATGACAGGAAGGGGAAGCTAATGCCCCTGGTTTATTAAACACATCAGACTATGGGAGCCTTTAAAGCTCAACCCTCATTTCTGGCTAAGGTAAAAAGAGGGCAGCTCCACAAAGTTCAGTCTGACTCTTGTTGTGAACATATTGTTTCACAACTGACAGATTTTAAAGCACCTTCAAGTACAGACACAGACAAGGTTCTAGGTGAGGTTTTCTTTTTCTTTTTTGTTTTTCGAGACAGGGTTTCTCTCTGTAGCCCTGGCTGTCCTGGAACTCACTTTGTAGACCAGGCTGGCCTCGAACTTAGAAATCCGCCTGCCTCTGCCTCCCAAGTGCTGGGATTAAAGGCATTCGCCACCACGCCCAGCTTAGGTGAGGTTTTCTAAGAGTGATCCTTTGCTTCTGACCTTTCCCTAGTTTTTGAGGATGCAGTTCATGATAAAGGCAAGGTACTTACTACCTAAGCTGTCACACTTGTCTTTATGCTCCCTGGATCTCCTGTCACATACACTGTTGTGGAGTGAAATGCTGACATTTAAAAAACACTACATGGTACACTGGGACAATCTTTTAATAGGTTGTGCACGACTCATGAATTTTTTAAAAATGAGAACACCGGAAAACAGAAAAAAAAAAAAACCAACAAAAAAACCTTCCAATAACATGATAGGTTACACACAGTAACAATAACGCCCTGCGGCAAGCATCATCTATGACCATTAGTCAGTAATGACTAGAAGCTTTTCATCCTGGCTGTCAGCCTGTAAAAATTCCAAAACTGGAGCAGAGGTGGTGTAATTAAATGACTTGCTCAGTGACAAAGGTCTTTGGACTTAGGCATCCTCAACATTTTGGCTCCGGCGTACCATTCTGAAGAAGGCAGTGAAGAGGAGTAAAATTCTGCATAAGGGTTATTCAGTTCTGCTCTCCATCAAGAATGTCCCTTACTGGAGGATTTACTCTAAGAAAACATGCTTGCTGGCCCCTTTCAGTGCCCCCAAATGCTTCCGGGAAACAAGTGCACTGTGTTTATGAGACACACATGCTGAATTTCCAAGACACGCTTTCCTGAAACAATGAGCCTTACCTGTGGACGAGATGCTTGCGAAGACTTCTTGCAGAGAAGGTAGCAGCGTGGAGGGCTCAGCCTTCCAAATATTCTGCAGTAAGGTACTCACTTTCGTTACCTGGGAGACATACTCCCGCAGTTCCTTCTCCTGAGTGGACACGCACTGGAAATGACCTATCGTTCGAACCAGCTGTTGACAGAAGGTAATTGACAGTTTCCCTTTGGGGACGCACTGCACGAAATCGGTCAGAAGGTCGCTCAGCCGGGCACAGAGCAGTGGCTCCGGCCTCTCGCAAACCATTCGCAGAACCTCCACCTGGAGCAGGCTGAAGAGCTCCAGCACCGACGGGCAGCTCATGATCAGCTTCAGGCCGTTGTGAATGTAGTCCAGGATGGCGACGTCCTTCCTGTCCAGCGAGTGGTAGCCCTGCTGAAGGAGGCCCAACACGAAAGTCTTGTTGAAGAAGGACTCGAACTCCGGCCGGTGGTACCGCGCGTAGGCCTCCAGCACCTGGTGGCCCACTTGTCGCTGGAAAGGGTCCTGGCCCTCCAGGATGAGGCGGGTCGTCAGGTCAAACATGGCCTCGCACTGCGCCTCGTCGAGCCAATGCTCCGCGAACTCCACCACCTTCCGCACAATCATCCGCTTGAGGGGCAGTGGGTGCGAGGAGCTCACCAGGCCCTCCAGAATCTTGTCCATCGTCGCCACTCCGCAAGGCCAGGCCCAGGGGACAGGGAGCTGCCGGCGGCGGCGGCGGTGGCGGCAGCCAAGCCCGGGGGGCAGCGAAGCGCCGCAGCGGCGGGGAACTTGGAGCCAACCAGCAGCAGGACCGGCCACCGCCACCGCCGCCTCAGCAGCCACATTTATCGCGTGGGAAGGCCCATCCGAGCCGGGACGGGAGCGGGCGATCCTGGGACGCCGAAAGGCTGCGGGTCCCCGCGGTCCGCCTCAGGGGCCGGAGGTGCGCACTCGGCTGCCTCCGGGCGCAGGGATCCTCCGGGCCGAGCTGGAAGGTGAGCAGCGCCTTCGTGTCCCGGGTCAGTGAGGAGCCCCGGCTCCCGCGGGTGGGCAGTAAGAAGCCGCCCTGGGTCGAGTCAGGAGGCGCTGTCAGTACCGCGATCTGCCAAGGAGAGGAGCCGGAGGCGCCGAACACCCTGAACCCGGAAGCAGAAAGACTGGCAAAAAGGAAGTGAAGCTGCGAGGGACGGCGGATAGGTCCGCCCTCGCCCCGCCCACCTTCTTCCGGTCCTCTCCCGTCTACCCTGGACCCATTTCCTGCTGGCCCCGCCCCTCCCCCTTCTCCATGTAGCTCCTCCCCCGACAGGCCGCGCCCCCCCTCCCTGGCGCGCAGGCGCGGAGGCGCGGCGTGAGTCACGCGGCCACTCTGGCGTCACTGGAGACTGTGTGCTACGTCACTGGCGGACTTCCGGAGGCGCTGCTCGGGGAGTCCCGAGGGCTCGTCTGTCTTGCGAGGTGCCTGCCGCCCGCCGTGGGTTCCGTCAGTGTTGCGGGTTAGAGACTCAGAGACCACGCGGCGCGACCGAACCGAGAGTCTGCGCTGAGCCGCCGGCGACTGCCGGGGAGACCCTTCTGCCAGCGCAGCCGGAAGAACGCACAGTGCAGGGAGCTGTAGAAGGCAGAGAGCACGGAAACACTACTTCCATGTTTGCCCTTGGCAGGGGGAATAAAGGAAGCAAGCAGCTTACTAGCAGCCCCAAGCGTGCAGTGAGCTGAGGCATTGCCCCGAGTCTCTAGGACAGGGTTGGGGTACAAGACTTTTCACTTTCATCAGGGAATGATGGTGTCAGTTTCCGGGTAAACCAAAGATGGCTCCCCCTGAGACAAAATGGAGGAACTCTTTTACTATGTCATAGTCTTTAAGTCATGTTGCTCATGAAGACGATTCGAGCAAGTGTTATTGTTTAAAATCTTGTGTCTGAGAAAGTTCTGTAAACGCGAGAAGAGCGCTAGTTGAGAAAGTGAGGAAAGTATAAAAAAAACAAACCAAGCTTTGGGGGAAATCTTTCTAAAGACGTTGTTAGGCCCAGACATACTCCTGTGCCTTAAATGGCTGGGTTTTTCCTGTGAAAGGATTGCTAATATAAAGAGAATACTGGTGGCTCATATATTTAGCGGTGATTCGAAATAAGGGTGTGGTAAAAAGAGCTTTTTTTTTTTAGCGGGCGGAGGTGGCGCACGCCTTTAATCCCAGCACTTGTCTTCAGGGTTCAGTGTATAAACAAGATCCTTCCCAGCTAAATTTAGATCCAGGCATGGTAGCACACACCTTTAATCCGTGGAGATAAAGCCAAGCAGATCACTGAGTTCAAGGCCAGCCTGGGACAAGCTCTAGGTGAAGAAGAGCTTAACTCCAGGCATGGTGGTACATGCCTTTTAGTTCCAGCATTACAGGAGACAGCCATGCAGACCTCTGAGTTCAAGGTCAATCTACAGAGCCAAGTTTCAGGAAACCCAAGCTTAGGCAGAGAGGGAGTTGGAAAACAGAGAGCTGGTAATAGAACATGGTGGGGGTGGGAGGACATGTTCCAGCTTCAGCAAGCAGCAGAACTTGGCAGCTTTGGCCATGTGGCTCTGGCTTTAAAGAAGGGACTACTGGGACAATTTATGCTGGTTAGCTGTAGCTAAGGAATTAGTGATAATTAAGAAGAGACCAGCATCACTGAAGTGAAATCTGGGAAGTGTTTTCTGAGAGCACAAAGAAACTGTGTTCCAGAGATAGCCAAGGCTGGACCTCCATGGAAGGCCATTGGTGAAGGTGCAACCTCAGTTGTAGTTGATGGCCTAAGACCGAAAGGGTCATGCAAAGAAGTTGATGCTCTACAATGCTTCTTGGTCTCAAGTCTTTTGCTAAGGGAGGTATGGCAAAGAACTTCTCCTGGCCTAATTGCTCCTGCTGACTGGTGCTGATTCAGTATAGGCCTGGCTCTTTCTTCTAAGTTGTGCCACCACTGCTGATTTGTGTTTGTTATCCTGACACTATTCAACTGGATTGCTGATATATCTGTTTAGTGTTTGTGAGTGGGTCGAACTGCTGACTCCTCTGAACTGAACTGCTGATTTCTTGACAGTGCAGATGGGATTTGCTCCAAAGAGCAATTTCTAAACAGGTCCACTTCTTCTATGTCTTAATAACCTTTCCTTTCTACTACCTCTGGTAGGTGGTGGGCTAGAAGGAAGGTTAAAGGATTTAAGAGCCATTATTAAAATTAGGGTTGAGAAATACTGAAATTACAGCTGTTTAACACTGGGGGAACTGGAATGAAGGGTTAAAAGGATCTCCATATTTGTAACTCTGTAATCCTTTTAAAAACTGAGACAAAAGCCGGGTGTGGTGGCGCATGCCTTTAATCCCAGCACTTGGGAAGCAGAGGCAGGCGGATTTCTTAGTTCAAGGCCAGTCTGGTCTACAAAGTGAGTTCCAGGATAGCCAGGGCCACACAGAGAAACCCTGTCTCGAAAAACAAAAAACAAAACAAACAAAAAAAATTGAGACAAATGACTTCTCACTGTCATATCTAGCCTTAGTGGGTAAGCAGCCAGAGCTTATGGTTAGGTGATTTTGCTGCACTCGAAGGGAAAAAAACCCAACCTGTAATGTATAGAAATGGTGATGCTGGAGCTTCCCAAATCATATTTCAAGAGGCAAATGTAAACATGACTATGCTTACATTCCCCACTGGTGGACTGAATTTTTCCCCTTACCTAGTTATTTCTACTCATCATTAAACTAAAAAAGAGCTGAGTTCTGTGTAATAAAGATTCTCGAGTGTCTAGGCCTTACTCCCTGTAATATGGAATTTCTGATTGTAAGGAACAATGTCTTAGATTACTTGAGATGCCATGATAATGTACCACAGGCTGGGAGGCTTAAACAACTGAAATGCATTCTTCCTCAACTCTGGGTGCTGGATGTTTAAAATCAGGTTGCAGGAGACTTTTTTTTTTTCTTTTTCACCTTGCTATGTCCTCATGTGGACATTCTTCTTTGTGTGCAAGGAGAAAGGAAATTTTCTGCTCTGTCTTTCCCACTCCACTTCTTTCTCTCTTGTCTTATAAGAATAGAACAAGAATTATGTGGGGAGAGGACGGGATCCAGAGAGAGATGAGAGGTGAGAACAGGAAAGGATAAAGAGAAGGAGAATAAAAACAAATATCACGTTCTCTCTTAACCTGTGGAAACTAGATTTTATATACATACATATATATGTATATATAAACATGTATATATATATATCACATATATAGTTCACATATATGTGTATATACACATGCCTGTGTGTTTGTGTATGTGTGTGAAAGCAGCAGTGCAACTAACTGGGGAGGAAGAGGACTATGGGAAGGAGGAGGGCCAAGAGAGGGCATGGGGGTCAAATATGTGTGTGTGTGTGTGTGTGTGTGTGTGTATGTGTATTTTCATGTATATATAAAAGTATGATGAAACCCATTCTGTATGCTAAATAAAATGAATTTAAAAGGCTTAATAGCATAAATAATAATGACAAATCCAAAACAACACCAGTTTTACTAAATTAAGTGCTACCTTTAATTATATTTTAAAGGCTTTATCTCCAAATATGATCACATGGAGAGTAGGAACTCAACATACAGATTTGGGAGTTAGCTTTTGGTGGGCAAAATGTAGTCCATAATGGAAATCAGTTTTCTTAACTGTGGCCTAATTTTGCTCATATCTGAAAGAGAACCAGTTTTAAATCAGATTAATGTATCACCCGAGGTGATATTACATTTTAAGTTGTGGTAGAGCTCAGAAATCTGAAAATTTAGTACTCTTGATGCTAACTCATAAGCAGGCCTGAGTACATTAATTTAAGGATCTTCTTGGACTATATTATAGATCAGAAAAAAGTACAACGGTTAAGTCAATTATTGACATAGCTGAGGTGCTACAGGTTTTATACTCCTTGGTGTATAACTGCAATAAAGTGTGTGTGCACGCGCATGTGTGTAATAGTAAAGAAACTCACTTTGAAAGATTTAGAAATTGAAGACATCTTAAAATTCCAGACTGAGAAGCAAATAGGCTTGTGTTGTGAGCCACATATGGTGTTAACACTTGGGAGGTTGAGGCAGAAAGGATCAAGAATTCAGAATAATTCTCTGCTACAGAGTGAATTTGATTCCACCCTGAGCTCTATGCAACTCTGAATCAAGAACCCAAGGATGTTGGAATCCTTACATGGAACTTACATGGTGGAATCTAAGAACGGACTCCTAATGTTCTTTTATCTCTCTCAACATGTTCTTGTGGTACCTGCCCCATAAAGAAGTTAGTTTTGTTTTTTTGAGACAGGGTTTCTCAGTGTAGCTTTGGCTGTCCTGGAACTCACTCTGTAGACCAGGCTGGCTTCAAAATCAGAGATCCATCTACCTGCCTCTGCCTCCTGAGTGCTAGGATTGAAGGTGTACACCACCACCACCTGACGTCATAAGTTATATTTTTAAAGGAAAGAAATAAAAATGGAATTACACGTGGTTCAGTGATTCCTAGCTAGTATTAGGGACCTATCTGAAGTTAGAGATCATGAATGCTAATGGGACCTGCTAATTTGTTGTTTGTTTTTTCATGTAGCCATATTTGTTTTTACAAATCTAAGCAGAGAATAAAGTAGAAAGTGGGTCAGAACTACTTATGATGTAGCCAAGTCCAGGGAAGCAGGATTGTAAATACCACTACTTTGCAGACCAAAGATTACCTGATCTGGCTGGTGAGAAATAATTCCTGACCAGGCACAGGTTGTGTGTGTGTGTGTGTGTGTGTGTGTGTGTGTGTGTGTGTGTGTGTGTGTGTGTCACAGCTAGACTGAGGGTGTGACAAATTTGTTGTAAGCAACCAGAATTTTTGTATCTTTATCAGAAAAAGAATGTACTGGCCATTGTGAGGAAGAATATAAGGTAGGTGTCAGGATACAATGACATTTCCAAGCTATATAGGATACACAAGATTGTCTAGGACCAATTGTCCTGTCAAATTTCTGTATGCTTTGCTCACTTCTAAGGGACACAGAAACACAGAAGTGACTTGACTGCTTCACAACCTGTGGGAGTGCCTCAGTTTCTCAGAATCTCAAAGGCATACTACCCTAGGAGTTAGACTCTCTGAAAAAACCTTTCACACAGGCCTCTCAAGGGAGCTAGTCCAGCCAACTCCGTCATTTCCCCACACATGATGAAAACAGCAAAAAGGCTATGTAAGTGCAAGGTATAATTATAAGTGACCATGGGATCTGACTTGGAAAAGGTATTATTGAGACTTTGAGGGATTGAGATACAGTGGAGAAAAAGGGTGTGTGTGTGTGTGTGTGTGTGTGTGTGTGTGTGTGTGTGTGTGTGTGCTGGAATCAAGGAATTGTAAGGTCTTGGGGCCAGAAGGCCAAATGCTCTAGCTCCCATTAGAGAGAGTAAACTGGACAGATGCAAAGTGGTGAGAAAATGGGGTATCCACATTCATGTGATGTCACTGGGAATGACAAGGATTATGTTTTGACCTCGACAGTCAGTGGCTGGAGGTATGGGTGGACATTAGCATGGAAGTACATAGAACTGGTAATTGTGTCAAGAGAAGTGAGCTAGTCTCAGAAAGACAAGCACTGTGTTTCTCTTATATAAAGAAGCTAATTTTAAGCCTCTGCCTGCTTGCCTACCCCTGCTGTGTGTGTGTGTGTGTGTGTGTGTGTGTGTGTGTGTGTGTGAGAGAGAGAGAGAGAG
>NC_034609.1:5630605-5638105 GCF_900095145.1 Mus pahari
AGAGAGAGAGAGAGAGAGAGAGAAATGTAATAGAAAAGGGACCCTAGGAATTGGGTGAAAAGACGAGTATGATGGAATCCTTGTGATTTGAAAGCAGAAAACAGAGGACTATTTGATGGAAGACCAGAAATGGGGGGTGGAGTTGGCTAAGGGACAAGCAAAAACAGTGGGGAGGGAGCAAATTGGAGTAAAGTATAATGACACTCATGTGTGAAAGTGCCACATGAAACTCATTACAACCTGTGTTGACGTAAAAAAGCTTTTAAACAAAATGATGAGATTTGTTGTTCAAATGCAACAGAAGTAAAGTATTGGCTTTGGCTGTTCAGATGAGCCCTTCAACATTGGGGAACATTAAGCAGTCATTTCCTTTGTAACTCACTTCAGATCTGCTCTATCCTGGTTTCTTTCCTCTGGCCTTGTTCATTCATCCTGTAGGGTGTCAGCTCAGATATCACTGTGTTTAAAGCTTATTTGTCATTGTGACAGAATCTCTAATATAAATCTTTTGTCAAAGGATGGAAGATTCATTATCTCACAGTTTGAGGTTTCGGTTTGTGGTCACTTGGCCCTGTGTGCTCAGTCAGAATATCATGGAAGTGGGAGAATGACGTAAGAACTAGAGAAAGGGAGCATAGGGAGGTGTAAGATAAAGCCCTCAGGGACATGTCCAATGACCTACTTTGCCTAAGCTCCATTCTCTACCTTTCTCCAACTCTTTAGTGACATCATATTACTAACCCTACCATTCAGCAATCCCTTCATTAGTTCAGAGCCCACACAATCTAATTGTCTTTAGAAATACCTCACAGATATGTCAGAGCTGTACTAATCTGTTTTCTTTTTTAAATTTTATTTATTTTGAGACCAGATCTCTCTACATAGCCCTGGCTGTCCTGGAATTAACTATGTAAAGCTCACTGAGGTCTGCCTGCCTCTGCCTCCCAAGCGCTGGGAGTGTGCCCCAACATGCCCAGCTCTTTTTGGAGTTTCCTAATCCATTCAAGATGACAACTAAAATTAACCATCTCACCAGCCTCCAGGGACACTTTATCAAACGCAGGCAGTAGCCAGTTATTCTATCCAACATCCTCATAGTGTCCTATATTTCTAGCATTTACCACAATTATATTTCTGTAATTCCTATCTGTGTTTATTATGTGCTAGGATACCAGCTCCTTATAGGCAGGCTCATCTCATCTTACCCAGCGCCCCCATAGTATCTCCTAGCACTCAGCACTCAAAGATTATCTAAAATGTGATCTTTGTTGTAACAAAAGTCCTTCGGGGTGTGTGCTCATATGTCTATTTTCAAATAAATATTTGCCAAGAAGATTTTAGTATTATATGTTTTTATAACATATATAAGTATTAAATATATATTTCTAAGGGTTAATCCACATAACACATGTAAGGCTTTGACAAGACAAAAGAAATTGTTAAAACCCTAGATTGATGAAATAGATTCTATTGCTGGTGAAGGGTAAAAGTTTATTACACCCCAGTAGCTTAGAAACATTTGTATAGTTTGAATACTTTTGCAGGTCCTGATTGTTGTGTGAACTCATGTGTTTGCCGATTGTAGCTTTTTGCCAAGAATTTGTGGGCTTTGGTTGCTAGGCTACAGGTGAAAACCTTCCCTTGTAACCTGCTCCTGCGCAGGACTCCAACCCCTCACCTCTCCTATACCCATTCTTTGTAAATCATCTCAAATCAGGAAGTTAAAACTTGTCAGATTGATAGCCTAAGGCCATGTGATTTGGAAATCCCCTATTCCCTCCTCCCTTCTTCCCCCTTGAGGGTCCATAAAAAGAAGGGTCCCTCTCCCTTTCGGGGTTGACTCTACCCCCTGTGTGGGATACGAGTAGTCCCCGGAGCTCTGGAATAAAGCCTCATGTGTGTTTTGCATCAAGCATGGTCTCTTGTGAGTTCTTGGGGGGTCTGTGCCATCCCGAGACCAGAGCAAGGATCTCCCCATTTTCAGGGGTACTACACACACATATCCTTGACAGAGGAAGAGTGTTAAAGCTCACATGTCTTAATAGGTAAAAATTTAGTTTGATTTTAAAAATTGCATCCAGACATTAAGTTTGATTGGGGTTTATATACAGAATCACAAACAGTAAAACAAACAAACAAAAACAGGAAAACCTCAAACACTTCCAAACCAATAAATTATAATTTTTAGTGAAAAGCTTATTTCTATGCTAATAAATTTCTTTTTATATTTTTACTCTTTGGTTCCTCCCTCCCTGAATATATATTACAAATAATCTTCTGCCTGATAAATTCTTTTCATGTCAGAAAGATGAAATCTGTGACAGTTTGCTGTATAGTGTGTACTTTTTACAGTTGTCTATAAAAAGACATCTCCGTTGTCACTTGATAACCAAATTATAGGACTAGGATTTAAATTATACTTTAATATGTATAAAATATACGCACAATTAGGGTAAGTATATGAAGAAGCTAAGCAAGATATTTGTGAGATTCAAGTATCTACTTAAATTTTCCATGTTTCGCCTTTTGTAGATTATTGTGGAAAGCCTTTTGGGGTACCGCTTGGCAGGAGTCTGACATTGGCTAAGGACAAAGAAGTGGACTTCAGACAGGAGTCTGACATTGGCCTAGGACAAGGAAGTAAGCTCAGGCAGGAATCTGACGTTAGGGCATAATAAGGAAGTAAGTTTCAGCAAGAATCTAACTTTAGGCTGTAATAGAGAAGTCAGGTAAGGCAAGAATTTTAGTCTTAGGGTAGAACAGAAGAACCAGGTTTCAGGCAAGATTTTGGGCTTGGACGAGGAAATGGGCTCAAGTATTTCCATCGTTATGACAAGTCCTTTTAAACAACTGTCATGGGAGTAATCGCTTGCTGCTTTGTTAGTTCCTTATTGTACTGCTTGCCCCAAATACTTGCATGTAATTAAAATGGTATAAAAAGTGGATTGGAAAATACAAATTTGCCTTCAGTCTCAGAACTGACTGGGGTCACGCTACAATGTTGTCTAACTGTCTTTTCCTTTTAATCCTCACTCCTGCGCTGGAGAACCTGTTGACTGACTGAGCAGGCTTGGTCAATTTATTAAAGTCTTTGTAAAGACAGTTATTTTAGCTAATGACATACAGTGACCATGCTAATTATTAACTTGGACTTACACATTGTATATATTTCACCTCTTCTCAAAATGTTACCCTGTATATTTCAAAGGTAATCTTTTTTGTTATTTCTTCAGCGTGTAGTGGATCTGATTGTCTCAGGAGATCTGGTGACCATCTTCCCTTAGGATGCTGGGAAATTCCAGAAGCATGAGATGGAAGCCCTGGTGATGTAAGAGCTTCTCATGTACTGGGTTTAGGATCATTTCTTAGAGAGTCTTGTTGACGAGTGTGTACCTTAATTATCTGCATATCTCTGCTGGCCAACACCTTCTTGGTACCCATCATGACCCACGGGAAGGGACATCTCTGATGAAAATGTCCATAAATTGATAATAGACTTTGCTCCACTTGAGAATAATAAATATTCTGTGCAATATGTTACTGCCTTTTTTTTTCTAATTTATTTTTATTTTATGTTCATTGGTGTTTTGGCTGCCTGTATATTTGTGTGAGGGTGTTAGAAGCATTAACTGGAGTTATAGATAGGTGTGAATCACCATGTGGGTGCTGGGAATTGAACCTGGGTCCTCTGGAAAGCAGCCAGTGCTCTTAACCACTGAGTCATTTCTCCATTAGTGCTCCCCTCTTCCCCGCATTAATTGAAGCCTCAACCAGGCAGATTTGTTTCCTAGATTAAATGTTAGTCTGTTATAGACTTCAATGTAGAAGGACATACTTGTCCTTTAGGTAAGGGTGTCTGTTACATTTGAATTTAAAGCATCCACTCCATTCTAGTCCTCGTGCCCAGCTGGTGGTGGCACAGTGGAAGGTAAACCCTAGATGATGGGAATAGGCCAGGAGGGGCAGGGCTGTGAAGACCGCACTTGGCCTTAGGTCCATTCTTTGGTTCCATCTTCCTAATGTGATGTGAGAGCCTTTGCCACAAGCTCTCACCAATGTGATCTGAGCTGCTTTGTGACAACTCTGAGGTGATTGACTACAATCATCTGAAACCATAAGCCAAAACAAAGCTTTCCTTTCCTAAGGAAAGGTCAGAGTGTTGAGTCTGTTGGGTCAGAGTGATACAGGAAGCTGTCTGATAAGGTGTCTGAGTTGACCTCAGTGATGAAGCACTTCCATGTTCTGAGTATTTGGCAATGTTTACTTGAAGTGTTCTTATTATCATTACGATACAGCTGTGGGGGTGCCAAGAAAAGACTCTGAGGGCTGGGAACCAAGCAAGTTATCTTTCTGCTTTTGGTCTTGGATGCTCTGTCTAGTTTGAGTTGTAGATTCATGAAGATATATCTTTGTTTCCAAGGCAGACAAAACTTGGTTTACTTCCAGTTAATTGTAGCCTTGGGTAAACTGCATGGATCTTTAGTTAAACATTGGCAGAATGTTAGTATCACTCTATTCTCAGAAATGCTTTGTAGAGTGAAACGTGAATAATGTGACTTAATAGGCACTCAGGGAGTGTAGTTTCCCCTTTTATTGGTGAGAAACTGGTTGTAAAACCCAGACAAGCACACATCCCTTGTATAGAATGATGTAGAAGCTTGTGTGGCAGAGAAAAAAGATCAATAGAATGTAACTGAGCCAAATCCTTTAACACTACAGACTGGGTGACTGCTCGGCTGCTTCTACTCACCCCACACAGAAAGGGGCAGTTATGATTCTGTCCAAGTCCAGCTTGGTAAACCAATGAGTCTTTAGGTTATTGACAGGTAAGGATTATAGCATGGGTGACTTCAGCAGCTGTATCATCAAAAAGTCCCACCCAGTATGCATGACAACTCAAAGTTCCATACAAAAGTTGCAGGTAGCTACAACACTGACATCTCTTATTCCTCCACCTTGAGGGGAAGCCTCTTGAGTCTTATAAGTTTTGTGATTCTCTGAGTAACTTATTTTTTTAAAGATTTATTTATTTTATGTATGTATGAGTACACTGTCACTGTCTTTAGACACACCAGAAGAGAGCATTAGATCTCATTACAGATGGTTGTGAGCCACCATGTGGTTGCTGGGAATTGAACTGACGACCTTTGGAAGAGTAGCCGGTGCTTTTAATCACTGAGCCATCTCTCCAGCCCCTGAGTAACTTTCTTACAAGTTTTGAGAGTCTTGCACCCCCTCCATTAGTCAATGTTTCAATCTGAAACTAACAGCTACACAAAAACAGAACTTGGGAGCCTTTAATCCCAGCACTTGGGAGGCAGAGGCAGGCAGATTTCTGAGTTCGAGGCCAGTCTGGTCTACAAAGTGAGTTTCAGGACAGCCAGTGCTATACAGAGAAACCCTGTCTCGAAAAACCTAAATAAATAAATAATAAATAAAAACAGAATTTGGGGTTTTGAATATGTAACAACTCACTGTAGCACTGATCTTAATAAAAAGCGCGCGCGCACACACACACATACACACACACACATTAAAGCTCTTGTCCCATGCCAAGCTTTATTAGATCCATTCCAAGTCATCACAGTCCAGGCTTAGCAGGAGACAGTCCAGGGCCATCAACACTATTCTCCATATCTCTTCCTCCTGTGTCAGGAATCCATGCGTGGATATGAAGGCTTTAAATAAGTGTAATAAAAGATAACAGTGCTGGGTGGGACTTTTGGCCCCAGAAACCTCCAAATCAAAACAGTGCCATTGCTTATGGGTACCTACCATAAGTAGATGGTAAGACCTTATTGCTGAAGTCACAACACTCTTTGGTTGCAAGACAGAGAAATCAAGCTGGAGTTTAGACTTCTCACTGCTGGCTAGCTTTCACAGTAATGAAAGGTGCTGTGCTGGCTACTGAATGGGAAAGGTCATCAATGGTATATTACCTAACAGTGACCCTTGTGTGCTACAGTACCAGCCTTCCAGGCAAGCAGGGCCCACTGGTGCACCTAATGGCCCATGCATTATGGGGGACTAACCAAGAAGTCTTTTATTGGATATGAGGCCTGTTACATAGGAAGGAACTCATGCATGAAACTGTAAACTTTGTTAGAGGACAAGAGGTCAGAGGCTCTTGAGGAAACTATTATTGCTATTTTGTTAAATGGATATTTTGTCAAACTGTCTTCTAGGTATTTATGTATTAAATTGCCAGTAAATAAAAGATACCCTAAAAAGAGTTATAATTTACTGATTATCTAAGTAAGGCACTACATTTTATGAAACATCTTTGACAAAACATTTAATCTTTTAATAACTTAAAATTTGAAAAGATATTCTAAAAGATGCATAAGAATATATATGGCAATGTATTGATAAAATAGCACGCAGTCCTGGTTTTCTCCTAGTGTTCTCTTAGCAACAGCACTTCAATACAGTTATGCAAACAGAATACAGGAACCGTCTGTGGCGCTTCTTCTTCACTCACAGGTACAATGCCTCCGTAACAAACTCTACTTTTTGCTACCTCTTATCTTGGCAGGTGATTTATTATAATTTGCTTCCTCTCTTCCATATTCTCTTGTCCGAATAATATCATCTCTTCCCTAAACTATCAAAATAAAAGTATTGTAGGTCAAAGATTAGACTATTGAAGAATACGCTTAAAATCTAGTCCACTTAAAATCTATAGCATTTGTAAAATAACCTTTCCAAACACAAGCCTGTTGGTGTCATTTTCCTACTTAAAATGCATTAAAGATTCCAAGCCTTAAAATAAGACAGGGATCTTCCTGACCCCTGGCTGTATCCATCCCGGGTTTGCACCCTTCTCTACACACCGGCTCTTACAGACCTCACAGCTTCAGTGCTTTCCTTTCCAAATGGTCTTCTCTTTTGTTCTTGCTTCTGCTTGGACACTGTCCTGGGTTTCTCCTTCCTGGTTGTTTTCACGTATTCTTTTATCCTTTTTGGTTCTGCAAGACAGGGTTTCTCTGTGTAGCCCTGGCTGTCCTGGAACTCACTCTGTAGACCAGGCTGGCCTTGAAATCAGAGATCTGCCTCCCTCTGCCTCCCAAATGTTGGGATTAAAGGCATGCGCCACCACTGCCCAGCCTCATGTATTCTTCACATGTGAGTTCAGTTTTTTTTTTTTTTTTACTTTAATGAAGTCTTCTTCATGTGTCTGAAGACTACTGTTATAGGCCCTCAGCACATAGATTTTAGGCAGTTTTACTGAGAAACAATGCAGAGCCAGTCTTACAAATGACCAATCCGCTGACAACAGTTTGGCAACAGACAATCTGCAGATTAGTTCGTCATTCTGATCCAGGAGGGTTGCCGCAGCTGCCTTTCTGGCAGTGTGAGACTGGCAGAAGCCAGAGTTGGGACACTAAAGTAGCTGTTTACATTGGAATGCTATGTCCCTGTGCAGTAGCAGAGTAGGGCTTGGCATTTAAAGTGTGAAAACGTGAAACTGACAGGCAGCCCAGATACACAGTCAAATTC
>NC_034609.1:5643105-5652194 GCF_900095145.1 Mus pahari
CCAACTGAGTCTTGCTATAACCTTGCATCTGTGCCCATGGCAGGAGCGAACTGTGTGTTGTCTTTCTCTATGTTCTTCGACTTGGACTGTCTGCTCCCGTGGCAGGGACAAACTGTGTGCTGATTGTCTTTTTCTGTGTTTGTTGGTGTTAGTTATCTCGTTCAGTGTTTTTGGACTTGGACTGACGACATTTTTGAATATTGGACAGACTGAATCTACCCTGTTAAACATCCTAGTTAACCACTGGAGGAGAAAATTTATCAGTAGTAGCAAAGAAGGGCAAGTTAGTTACTCTCTGCTTCTCAGAATGGCCCACCTTTGGAGTAGAGTGGCTTCCTATAGGGACCTTTGACTTGCAGGTGATCAAAGCAGTAGAGGAACGAGTCTTTAGGCCAGGATCCCTCAGGCACTCAGACCAAGTACCCTACATAGTTACTTGGAAGAATCTAGTGGAGGACCCCACCCCCCCAAGATAAAAACCTTTCTTTTCCCAAAGACCCACTTCACAGATTCTGGCTGGCAGGAAAAAGGAAACATAGGAGGAGGGTTCTGGACCTGAGAAGAAGTTGATTCCCCCAAGACCCTGCAACAATGAACCTGTTGCTCCAAGACCCTCCTCCCCTAGACCCCCTACCCTTTCCTCCAAGGCCTAGCCAGTGCCAGCACCAGCCCTGAAATCCTCAGCCCATACAAAACCAGAGCCATTGTACTCCCCCCTTTTACTGGAGGGAGGAGCTGGTGGAGACCCCAATTTCCTGGTCCTGCCATAGGGACCCAAAGTCACCTCTTCTGATATCACGGCGGCTCTCCCACTGAGGGCATATACACTTCTAGATAAGGGCAATCAGGCTATGCAACTGGAAGGCCCAACCACATTTCAGATAACCCCAAGGCACCAATTAATCTCTTTGAGACTGTTTTATTTACTCAGCCTACCTGAGATGATATCCAAAAACTCACGAGAGTGCTCTTCATGACCGAAGAGCAAGAGAGGATAGTGCAGGAAGCCAGAAAGAATACTCCCTCAGACATAGGGGCACCATTGATTGGCCAGGCAATCCTCCACAGTGGGTTTTTTTCCTGACTAGACCTGACTGGGACTTTAATATGGCAGAAGGGAAGGGGCACCTGAAGGTCTACTGGCAGGCTCCATTGGCAGGTCTCAAGGGGGAGGGCGCTCAACGACCCACAAATTTGACCAAGTATATGAGGTTAGACAGGGATCAGATGAGTTGCTTGCTGCCTTTCTAGAGTGACTCATAGAGACATTCCATCAGTATACACCCTATGACTCCAGCAGCAAGGAGCACAAAGCTACTGTGACTATGGCTTTATATACCAGGATAGTAGAGATATCAGAAAAAAGCTTCAGAGGCTAGAGGGACTACAGGATAAATTGTTGAGGGATTTAATGCAGGTTGCTGAGAGCCTGTCATAATGGAGACAGAGGAGGAGAGGGAACAGAGAAAGAGGAAGAAAGAAGATGAAAGGGAGATGAAAAAAGAAAAGCACAAGGAAAGGAATTTACAGAGAATCTTGTCTACAGTAGTCAGGGAAAGCAGAGAAGAGAGACTACAACCAAAGAGAGACAGAAAACGCCTTGAAAAGGACCAGTGTGTAGATTGCAAGGAAAGGGGTCACTGGGCCCAAGAGTCTCCTAACAAATGGAAGCTGGGTTGGGAAAAGTGTCCCCAAATGACAAAGGTGTTAGCCCTGGGGGAAGATAGTGACTAAAGAGGACAGGGTTCTGATTCCCTCCCCGAACCCATGGTAACTCTGAGAGAGGAGGGGAAACCCATTCAATTCTTGGTGGACACAGTCTCAATACTTGGTCCTCTTCCAAGCCGATGGCCCTGTTCCCAAGAAAAAGATCTTGGGTCCAAGGAGCCATTGGAACCAAAATGTGGTCATGGACTACCCGAAGAACAGTGGATCTAGGGATGGGCCAGATATCCCATTCATTTATGGTCATCCCAGACTGTCCCTACCCTCTGTTGGGGCAAGACTTACCCTCCAAGATGGGGGTCCCTGTCCACTTCCTGCCTGATGAACCACAACTAACTGGCCCAAAGGAGATCCCATGGGTGGAGGAAAGACCTCTCTGACTGATTCCTGCTGGGAGCCGAGGCTACCTGCTTTACAGATGGGAACGGTGTTCTTCATGAAGGTCAGAGTCAAGTGGGTGCTGCCATGGTGGATGGCACAAATGTCAGCTTTTTAGAACCTTTACACCCCAGCATGTCAGCATAGAAATTCGACCTAATTGCCCTCGTTAAGGCCTTGGAACTTGGGGCCCACAAGAAAATTAACATCTACATGGCTAGCAGGTATGCCTTTGCCACAGCCCATGTCCAAGGAGCTATATATCATGAGAGAAGACTGCTTATATCAGAGGGAAAAGAAATAAAAAACAAACAGGAAATCTTGGATCTCATGGATGCCCTGATGAAGCTGGAAACTGTATTATTCACTGCCCAGGACATCAGAAAGGAAGAGACTCAGTGGCCTGAGGCAATAACCAGGCAGATCAAGTGGCTCAAGAAATGGCTATGCAGAAGCCTATCCAGGTTATGGGCCTGAAGAGACACCTGCTGGGAAATGGAACTGGACTAAGGGATGGCCTCTCTTAGAATATACTGAAGAAGAAAGGACTCAGATTGCTAGCACCCTACAGACTACTACCTAGAGAAGGAAGGGCAATGTCCCACACAAGAAGGAAAAGCTATACTCCCCAGAAAAAAAAAATCTGAGGACTTGACCCAATGCATAGATGAACCCATTTAGGGGATAAGCAGCTCATCTAAGCAGTCAAGGGATGTAAGGTATATGTAATGGACGTTGTAGAACAGTGTAAGCTATGTCAGCAAGTAAATGCTTATGCAGCCAAACAGGGCAAGAGACCTAGGGGAGAGCAGCCTGGGGTTTATTGGGAGGTTGATTTTACAGAAGTTAAGCCAGGAAAACATGGTTACAAATATCTTCTAGTGTTTGTAGATACTTTCTCTGGATGGGTTGAGGCTTTCCCCACCAAGCAGGAAACAGCTAACGTGGTAGCTAAGAGGATATTAGAGGACATTTTTCCGAGGTTCTGAGTGCCCAAGGTAATTGGATTGGACAACAGTTCTGCCTTTGTTTCTCAGGTAAGTCAGGGATTGGCAGAGATATTGGGGACTAATTGGAAACTCCATTGTGCACACTATCCCCAGAGCTCAGGGCAGGTAGAGGGAATGAATAGAATCCTAAAAGAGACCTTAACTAAATTGTCCTTGGAGACAGGAGCTGACTGGGTGGTGCTCCTTCCCCTGGCCCTGTTCCAAGCCTGGAACACCCCCTACCATTTTAACCTGATCCCTTTTGAAATCCTGTATGGGACCTCCTCCCTTAGCTCCTCTTGACCCCGCCAGAGTGACTTTTCAGGCTGACAGGGGTCTTATGAGTTGATTACAAGATTTCCAGATCAGCCATCAGGAATTGTGGCCTAAACTTAGTGCCCTGTATAACACAGGTTCCCCAGAGGTTCCACACAAGTACCAAGTTTGAGATTGTGTATATGTTAAGAGACATGCTGAAAACTTGGAAGCAAAATGGAGAGGGCCATTCCTGGTGTTGTTGACCACCCCAACTTCTGTTAAAGTGGATGGAGTAACTTCCATGGCTTCATGTCGGACCAACACCTATGCCTGATGCCAACTGGATAGCAACCAGACACCCAAGCGACCCCTTCTGCAAGAGCAGAGAAACCACAAGATGGCTATGGTGTATCTTCCGGTTCTGATACTCGGCAGCTCCCACAACCTTATCAGGGTGACTTGGCAGGTGCTCTCAGTCACTGGGCATGTGGTCCACTACAGAGGAACACCTGCATTGTATCTGGTGGCAGGAACTTGCCTTTGATCTCTGTGATTTATCGGTGGGCCCTAGCTCCTGAGGTGTCTCTGTCCTGGAGACACAGGGAGAGGGATTGTTCAAATGTGGGGGATGAGGGACTTGTGAATCTAAACTGTGTCTCAGAAGTGGCCTTGGAGGGTGGGGCTAAGGATGTGGACACCCAAAGTTAAGGAGTATCCTTTGAGAAACCCCCACATATATGTGCCCCAGAGATAAGAGAAGCCAGCAGCAGGTCCATCAGTGTTAGGGGGGCAACTACTTTTTCTGTGCTATCTGAGGGTATGAAACATCAGGAAGCACATACTGGAGACGATTCTGGGGGCAGTTAAAGATTCAATGGCCAAGATGAGAGAAGGGCTAGCCAAACGATATATAGAAAGAGAACAGAGTCAGGTCTGGTTTGAGTCTTGGTTTAACTCCTCCCCTTGGTTAACCACCCTCATATCCACCTCATTAGGATCCCTAATTGTCCTCCTGTTGTTGTTGACTTTTGGACCCTGCATATTGAACAAGTTTATAGCCTTGTTCAAACAGAGAATAAGGACAGTACAGCTGATGGTCCTGTGCCAACAGTATGAGACCCTGAGGACAGGACCTGAAGAATTAGTTATCCAGACTCCTGAGAGTAGTTCCAGGATTGGAGCTTGTACAAGAAAAAGGGGGGAATGAGGGACCCTAAGTGGTTTTCCAGTCCCACACCCTCCTTACACCTTCCCCCTCCAGCCTGGAGTCAAGACCTGGCCGAGTTTCATTCTCCACCCACAGGAACGTTCCTGAGTAAAAACTTCTCAGAATGTACTGACTGATAGTTACCTGCTTCTCTGGAAAGTCCTGGTAGAGTTCAAGGCATTTCATGCTTGCTCACCAATAGATTTAAAGGTCAATATGCTTAGCCAATAAGTTTGAACTGTAACCTTGCTGATGTAACCTGTGCCCCTAAAAAGTATAAAAACTGTTTTTAATAATCTTATTAATAATTCTTCTTGAGGGACTAATTGAAGGTTGACCCTGATGCGCTGGAAAATAAACCTCTTGCTTTTGCATTGATCTGCATCTTGGTGTCTCGCTCAGGGGCATCTTGAAGTAAGTACCATTGACCGAGGGTCGGGATCTTACAGGTCCAGAGCTGCACATCAGTCATTGGTGGTTCATCTGATATGCCACACATGGAGTAGCTTGGGGAGGAGCCCAGAGCATGTGCAGCCTTTACACACACTGAGTGATTCATTTCCTCACCCCTATTTAGCAGATAGATCTAAGGTATAGCAAGTTTCGACCCCTTATGTTTAGTGTTTCACAGTAAGTATGCAGTATGACTGAAATGACCCGAGGCTTCTCAAGCACCACAGAAAATAAAAAAATGTCTCTCTCCTGTTTCCCTCACTCTGTGTCTCTGTGTCTGTCTGCCTCTGTCTGTCTGTCTCTCTTCTCTCTTTCTGTGTTTCTCTCTCCTTCATCTCTCTCCCTCCCCTGCTTGAGCTAAACCTTCTCTTCTTCTCTATCTTCTCTTGCCATCAGACACTGGCGTGTGTGTGGGGGATCTTTATCTGTATGTGTTGAATTCTGTCCATCAGCCTTGTTGGCTTCTGTACCCACTGAGTCACCTCACAAACTCTCAAATTTGATCTTTATATTCAAACTACTTTATAAACTTTTGGGTTAGCACTGCTTTGGTATCTTTCCCCTGACGTGTTTCTCATAATAATTCATTCCT
Organism: Mus pahari; assembly: GCF_900095145.1. Classification (NCBI taxonomy): domain Eukaryota; kingdom Metazoa; phylum Chordata; class Mammalia; order Rodentia; family Muridae; genus Mus; species Mus pahari. The sequence continues at coordinate 5,648,708 of NC_034609.1, forward strand.
TTGTTCATGTCTTCACTCAATGTAATAAACAGTTGTGGGGAATCTACAATAGAAGTATCAAGCCTTGTGGTGAGCACCGGCGACAAAGATCTGTGCTTTGGAAACGGATAACATTGAAAAGGTCTTTAAATATTGTAAATTTCAGAGAGCTCCATCCAGCTTTTACTTTTTTGGGTTTAAAATGTTTTATTGCTGTGAAAGGCTTATAACTTAAGATTCAATTGAGTTGCTCAACTGCAAACCCAAACCTATAAAAGCTGAATGAAATGTCAAGGTGAATGACATCGCTGTGAATAAGTTTTTCTAACTCCATCTTCAGAATAGTTTGGTTTCAATTGTGTAAATTAGTTTTGGATTAAACAGAAGTTTTTTTTTTTTTTTTTTTTTTTTTAAGGGGTAAGGTTAAAAAAGAGGTGTTTGTGAGAGATTCTATGGAATGATATGTATAAGTGTTACAGAGGAAGCCTTGGTGGGCTGTGCTGAATTTACATGTTTTGGATTATTTTTAAAATCAAGATAATTTAAATCTCATTTCAACTGTAATTTCATTTACAGGATTATCCAAATGACCATATTGCAACGTCTTGTTTCCAAGAGTGTGCCGTGCTAACTGCCATACCATCTCACCATTTGGATAGCATTGCGGCATGTTGTGAGCTAGGTATTTGGCCTAAATTCCTTTCTTCACTATAGCCTTACTGAAGATAGCATCCGTTCTCTGATTTCTCTGGATTATAGCGCCTCACATCTGACAGACATCTATAGCTATGTCAAATAGAAGAGTTAGTGATGTGCTAGTTTGTCATACATGAGTTATGATGGAGTTTGAATTGTTTTGTAAACTATTGGGCTGTCGTATTTATTTGTTGAGGTCATGAAAATTAAGAATTAGAAAACATATTTGAGCCAATCAACCAATATCACATCTTTTTAAAAATAGCTTGTGTAAAGAAGACTTGGAGAGTTTAAACTAGGTGCACAACTGTCCACTAGTTGATTGTAGATTCTCACTCTGCTTCCCCAGCTGGCTTAGAACCCACTCTGTAGACCAAGATGGTCTTGAACTTACAGAGACTTCCTGTCTCTGCCCCTGCGTGCTGAGAGATAAAAGGTCCTCCACGATGCTTGGCTTATAAACAGATTTCTGTCCTAGATCCTTTAGAAAATTTGAAGGGGAACTCTTACTTTCTCCATTCTTAAATCTTACACCTTTTCCTGCTGTATTCTTAAATCTTACACCTTTTCCTGCTGTATTCTCCATGTAAACCTGGGACTACCCCACATTTGGTGATTTGAGTCACCATTTTTACTTTCCAGTGACGTGTTTCAGACAAATTGTTCTCCCCCCCAAGCCTTTAGTTTAGTTAAAAAATGAGCTAGGTATGGTGGCACATGCTTTTAATCCCAGAACTCAGGAGGTAGAGGCAGGCAGGCCTCTAGGAGTTCTAGGCCACTGTCGGTTAGAGTTCCAGGACAGCAAGGGCCACATAGAGAGACTTTGTCTCAAAAACAAAACAAAACAAAACAAAACAAAACAAAACAAAACAAAACAAAACAAAAGATGCAAACAACCTGCAAACACCCTTCCCTGAAAAAAACACCTCAACCTGGAAACAATGAATGAGAGTCAAACGTGGTAGTACATATCTGAGTCCTAGCACTTAGGAGGTAGAGACAGGAGTTCTTGGCTAGCCTTAGCAACATAGTGACTTCAGCACCAGACTGAACCATATTGAGCGTTCCAGCTAACAAAACCAAGAGCTGATTGTGTTATTCATTGGTAGACTGCTTGCATCAAATGTTTATGGCTTTGAGAAAATAATGTTTTAAAAGCAGATTATTCAGTTGAGGAAGAATTAACTATGAAACTAAGTATAATATATTATAGGGCACTTAAAGTATCATATAAAATGTTTATTTGTGTTTCAGGTATCAAAAGATGACATAGACTACACACAGGCATAGGCAACCCATTTGCTCATTGGTATATAACCAGATAACAGCATCCCAATGTGTCACCACAGTCAGCTTTGCTGGTACAAACTGGGTCTGATATACTGATGCACAGCATATGAGATTGACAGCTCCATCTCAGGACTGCTCTCCATCACAGCAGCTCCTAGGTACTTCTTTTTTTTTTTTTTTAAATTATTTGTTTACTATATATGAGTACACTGTTGCTGTCTGAGACACAACAGAAGAGGGCATCGGATCTCATTACGGATGGTTGTGAGCCACCATGTGGTTGCTGGGAATTGAACACAGGACTTCTGGAAGAGCAGTCAGTGTTCTTAACCACTGAGTCATCTCTCCAGCCCCTCCTAGGAACTTCTTAGCAAACAAAAAGATCATTGCCCCTATTCATTTTTTAACCAATATTTGACCTAGATGATTGTATTCTTCCTGGAAATCACAATACCTGGTGTTAAGGAAAGTCTCCTAGTTTTCGTTAGACTCTATCCTCCATAGTTTACATGGAATTCTTTGTTTGGTTTCTATACCTTAGGAAGTTTACACGTTCAGTCCTCAGATCACTTTTCTGTTTTCTGCTTAGATAGTGTATTCTGGTCTTGTCCCTTAAAATGCCACCCATGTGTTGATGGGTCTTATTTTTTAATATATATTTTGCCTTCTCCATGAAGCTATTATACCTAGCAATCTGCTTGTTGTCTCAAATTGGGTATAAAATAAACATTTCAAGCATAACAACTTCTTCTGCAGGGTTCCTAGAGCTCCCAGAAGGAAGAATTTGATGGAGACATCCATTTAGGACAAAGTGTTCCAAGGTAGCTCAACTCTGCACATTGTCCAGCTGTGGGTCTCTGTATTGTTCCCATCTACTGTAGGAGGGAGTTCTCCGAAGATGGCTGAGCAACACCTTGATCTGTGAGTACAGCAGAATATTGTTAGGAGCTATGGCTCATCAGCAGAACAGTGATATTTTGACCATAGGCCCACGGATCACCTAGTCTCAGGTCCTTGGCCACTCGGTGTCAAGCATGGGTTCCGTCTCATGGAGTGGGCCTTATATCCAGATGTTTGTTGGTTACTCCCACAGGCTTTGCGCCTCCGTTGCACTAGCACATCCTGCAGGCAGGACACCGTTATAGATGGAAAGGTTTGCAGCTGAGTTGTTCTTTACCTTTCTCCTTCGGTAGCATGCAGAGCATCTTCCAGTATCCTATTTAGTAGGGGTAAAGAGGCACCAGCTCAACATTTCCTCATTCAGTGAGCTGTGTAGGTCTTGTCTTCAGCAACAGGGCCTTAGCATCATTTCTGGAGCGTAAGCCATGGCCTTGGTGATGGCCTGGGGGTTCTCATGGGGCCATTTTGGCCAACAACTCTATTATATATAACCCATTCCCAGAACTTAAGGGTTCATTTGGTGGTGAAAGATATCTGGTTGGTGCTCAGTCTCCTCGGTTATTTGGCAAATCCATTTAGATCACCTTCAGCTCTCTCTCTCTCTCTCTCTCTCTCTCTCTCT
>NC_034609.1:5652224-5689633 GCF_900095145.1 Mus pahari
CACACACACACACACACACACACACACACACACACACACACATATAGTGAAGTGTGGTGGGTTTAAAACTTATGGGCCCCATAGACTGAATGCTTGGTCATTGGGAGTGGCACTATTGGCAGGGTGACCTTTGAGGAAATATGTCATTATGGGGGTGTCCTTTGAGGTCTTACTCAAGCTATACCCAGTGTAGTACACAGTTTCCACTTGCCTGTGGATCAATATATAGAGCTCTCAACTTCTTCTCCAGCACCACTTCTGCATTCTTCTTGCCATGATGATAATGGGCTAAACCTCTGAAATTTAAAGCCAGCCCTAGTTAAGTGTCTTTCTTTATAAGAATTGCTATGGTCATAGTGTCTCTTCATAGCAATAGAACCCAATCTAAGACAGCAAGTTTCTACTGTATCGTTTCCATGTGACCTATATAGGCCAACTGAATATTTTACAATTTAACTCCCTTCTCACAATATCTGGGGCAGTACAGACCACACAAATGGTGCACCTAGCCCACAACTTCATATGAAAACTGTAAGTAGTAGGTATTCAGGTTACCCAAACTTCTTACTTAACTATAAATCAAGGGGTTTCAACCCTTCCTCATCCATTCAAAGCACAATTCCCTGTTTCCATCAGGACATCTCCTGTAGTTTTTCTAATCGATGTTCATTCTTGGAATCCATGTTTCTGGTTTGCTTTTATAGTTTCTCCAGGGTTGATTTTAGGTGATAAAACTAGCAGCCCATGCTAATTTACCATACTGAGAAGTGTAGCTTAACCTTAATGAGGTCAAAATACATTTGCTTTTATAAAATTCTTGAATGATCAGAGTCATTTTTTAAAGTCAGCTTTTTAATGTTTCTGTCTTTGAAGTATAAAATAGTTCATTTATAAACACAAAAATTCAATGCAGCTTACTATTTAGTAAAAAGGTCTTCATTAGTCTGTAAAACACTCCATCCCTCCTGGGTCTCGGTTCTCAAGAGAAGAAATGTGAGTCTTTTAAAAATCATTTTAACTTCCTATATCTACTGGGTAGGTAATCAGAAAACCAGGTTGGATGTCTACTGCTGTGACTATCTGTTTAATTTTGACAGTTTCTTTAAAACTTATACAACTAGAACGTTCTATTTCAAAAGTGAAAAGGTGTGCATTGGGCCTCTTTTGGTTCTGTAAGTTTATAAGGATAATTTTGTGGGATTTTTAATAATTTACTTAAATTAGATTCTTTAAAGTCTTACAGTGTGAAATCGTTAATTATAATTGATAAAATGTCTTTCAGATGAAGACAGGCAGCATGTGATGCCAATGAAATATAAACCACTAACCCCCAAGATTGACAGTGAATGGTGCTGGGGAAATGGATCTGTCAGCAGAGTGCTTGGACACAAGCATGAGGACCTGAATTTAGTCCTTAGCACTTATGTCAGGAGCAGGATGTGCTGGTGTGTGCCTGTGATCATGGCTGGAGAGAATGAGGCCTGCTAGATTCCTGCTGTCTCTGAATCAGTGAGCTACAGCTTCACTGAGAGACCTGTTCTCAGAATATAAGGTGGTGGTGATTGAGGACACCAAGGTTGACCTCTGGCCTCTACATTCATGCACACATACATATGCAAGCATAAACATATACCACACACACACACACACACACACACACACACACGCACGCACATGCACACACATATACACATACACATACACATACATATACACATACACATACACATACCACACACAACCCATTTGCAGGAGTGTATAATGACAAGACACTTGTTTATGAGCCAGGAAATGGGATCTTACCAGACGTGCTTCTTCCGGTACCTTCCTCTTGAATCTCCTTGCCTTTAGAACTGTGTGCAGTATCTTTATCTAGTTTATAAATTACCTAGTATGATTGTTTTTCTCACAGCCTAAATGGACTAGGTTAGATGAAGAGGTAATTATGACTTCTCCAGAGCAATGTCAGGGGAGGCTTCAGTGAAGAACTAATATACAAACTCATTGTGACGATTGAGCAGGAATTCATCATATAAAAACTGAGTTTTGCTATCAAATTTCCACTCTGGAAAATGCCCCTAAAGCCCACGAATATGTGCAGCTCCAGGAGAAGGTGACCCTAGGGTATGAGTGGATTGTGTAGCTAATGAGACAGCGACAACAGACTTATGACTTAACTTTTTATGTTTTAAAATTCCATCACAGAGCAAGGGGACCTGCTAGAAAGCTCAGAGTTGTAATACTTCAGAGAAAGGGTGATAACTGTGATGTGGAGCACTCTGGTCCTCTTTAGAGGAAATGGAGCTCATCCTTAAAAACGGAGAGTTGAATACTCAGGTAAAGGAAGATTCTTCATTGCAATAATGCCGTGTGTACTCAGGAAGGGAAGAATGTCAAAGAGAGGACTAAGCAATAGAGATCAGATGTTGTCTGAGTTAGGGATTCCATTTCTATGAACTGGGAAGCTTGGTGGCAGCATCCAGGCAGGCACAGTGATGGAGAAGGTGCTGAGAGTTCTACATCTTGTTCCAAAAGGAACTGGAGAAGAGTGACATACAGGCAGCTAGGAGGAGGGTCTCAAGGCCAACCCTCGCAATGATATACTTTCTCCAACAAGGCAACACCTCCTAATAGTGCCACTCCCTGGGCCAAGCATATTCAAACCACCACAGATGTCATGGAGCTTGCCTATACAGACTTCTTCGGAGACAGAGCCACGTATACATACTGTTATCTATAACAGTGACCTCATAGAATTAGATTTCCTATGACATCATTGCCATCTTAGTGTAATCATACTCTATGTTGTTTGTACAGTGACAGAATAATATTGGATACATATCTCAGAATATACGCCTTTCATTCAGCAATATATGCTGCACATAAGAAGATTTATTAATAACAATTGACTCATGTGGTTATAGAAGTAAGAAGTCCCCCAAGACTCTATCTGAGAGCTGGAAACTCAGGAGAGCGGTTAGTGCAAAAGTGAGAGTGTGAATGTGGCAGAGTCAGGATTGCCAGTGTCTGATGGCAAGAGAAAATGGAATCCAGTCTAGCTCAGGCAGGGGAAAGGGTTGGAAGGAGAGAGAGAGAGAGAGAGAGAGAGAGAGAGAGAGAGAGAGAGAGAGATCTGTTTGGGCCTTTTGTGGATTAGTTGATACATACCCCAAATTGGTTATGTTGTTCTTTATTCAGTCTGCCAATTTAAGTATTAGTCTCTTCTGGAAATATACCTAATAGACATGCCTAGAAACAATGTGTTACTAGTTAGCCCTCTAGGTATCGTTTGTCCCAGACAACTGGTTATACAAAATGAAGCACCACAGAGCTAACTACAATAAAGATCGAAGAGATATCCTCACTGCTTTTTCAAGGTTGTTTTCACTGGGGAATGGGTAGAGTTGGGTCTCAGGATAAGCAGATATGAACCAGTGAGGAATACATTGGGAACAAAGACAGGGGTGGGAATGTAGAAACATCCTTGTTCTGGAAACCTGGCTGTTTGCCAGGGATCCAGTGGTGGTAAGTAGGAATAAATCAGAAAACTAGTAATAGCTGAACAAGGAAAAGAATATTCCGTGAATAGAAGTTCTGTCATTTGAGGAAACTTTGTTCTGTTTTGAGACTCCAGATGCCTATCAGTAGAGGGTTTGACAGGGAATTGGAGCTGCTAGGAGGTTCTAGTATTTTAGCACCAGTGACTTTCAAGATTTTTTTGATTGTGATTCTCAGTAAATAGGTGAATTTTAATTATGCCCACTGTAATTTAATAATAAATTTAACAATTTTAATTATGCTCAAATACACAATGGAAGTTAGAAACAACTTCTACTATAGTAGAGATATTGACATTTTCCTTGTTATTTTCATTTTTTTGATAGTTAATTATCATGATTTCTTGTGCACAGTGAATTTCAGCTTTGGCCATCATGAGTCTGAATTTTGATTGCCCAAGATTTATTTTGACCATGGAAAGGATTATAAAACCTAGAAGCATTTTGAATATTTAGAAAACTTTTATTAATTATTTAGCTTGCAACTCATTTACAAACTTTCTAAGTTTAATTTTATGTTAAATAGAAATAAGCAGTTTTAGAGGACAGTTGTCTTATGCCAATTTAATCTAGCTGGGTAGACTAACTGAGTTAAGCAGTAAATCCCATTTGTAAGCTTAATTGTATTTTCTGAAGCTTTCTAAATGGCATTTAACAAATTTAACGTATTTGATTTTCCTTGAAGTCCTTCAAATGCCTTATTAGGCAAGCTATTAGTTTTTCTAGGAAAACTCCCCTAAGAATTTGACTATTAGAAGCCTAATAAATTAAACTTAGAAATGGGCCAAAGTCCCAGGCTCTTCTGGGCACAGCTGTCATTTGAAAAATAGCCCCCAAACTTATTGATGTAGTCTTGAAAAATCTCTCTGGAAAAGAAGGAACAATTTTCATTAAATTAGTAAGCAATTTATCTGACAAATCTTATTTATTTAGTACTATTATTTTTTTATTTTTAAAAATTGAAATGATTTTTCATGGGCACATGCAATATGCCACTCCAGTTTCCCCACTACTCCAACTCTTCATTTCTAACATTTCCTCCTCCCAAGGTCATACATTCTCTTTACTTTATTGTTTTGATAACACACAAAGTTCAATTCATGTTACTCACGTGTGTGTGAGTATGGGGCCATCCAGTGTAACATGGAAACCTCCCACTGACTGCAGCCTCCGTAGAGTAGCCCTACCTCCTCCATCTGCTGGTAGCTTCTTAATAAAGGGAGGGGCTTGGGGAGTATCTTCCTCTGCTGTTTCTGCCAGAATTTTGGCTGTATTGATTGGTGCACGTAACCATGGCCCCTGTGAGTTCCTGAGTTCAGTGGCCATGTCATTTCTAGAAGACAGCGTTTTAAAATGCTCATTCCCATCCTGCAGCTCTTATGACATTCTTTTATTCTTGGTGGTGGTGGTGGTGGTGGTGGTGGTGGTGGTGGTGGTGGTGGTGGTGGTGGTGGTGATGTGTATGTGTGCGCATGAGAGGTGTCTGTATGAGTGCATCTGTGTGTCTGTGTCTCACTAGGCTGGTCTGGGACTCACAATCCTTTGCTTCTGCCTCTTGAACAATGAAATTAAAGATGTGTACCACTAAGCCTGGCTCTCAAAGAGTATTTTACCTACACAGAGAGCAAGGCTGATCGTGGATTTGGCCTAATTTCTTGCGTAGCCCAGCATTCCTGCAGTTTACTTTGTGAAGTAAGGTTTCTATTGCAGAGGTGAACACCATGACCAAAAGTAAAACTCTAAGAGTAAAAGGCTCATTTAAACTTACATATCTCAATCACAGTGTATCACGAAGGGAGGTCAGGCAGGGCAGGACCTTAAGACAGGAACCTGGAGGCAGGAGCAGAGGCCGCGGAAGATAGCTCCTCCTGGCTTACTTCTCTTGGTTTGCTCAGCTTTCTTTCTGATAACATCCAGAAACACTTGTCCAGGTGGGAGCACTACCCCAAATCAGTCAATAATGAAGATACACCCACAGATTGAGCATAGGCCAATCTTATGAGACCTTCTCTCAATTGCCGTTTCTTCCTCCCAGTTTTGTCTAAGTCTGGGTCAAGTTGACAAAACAACCTACACACTGTGTAAATCTAGATCAGACCTCACACACCTAGAAAGTAGAGCATTCGATTGAAACAGCATTCCAAAACAAAAACAACAACAACAAAAAACCCCAACTAGAATACAACTGTGAATAGCACATCTGTGCAGTGCTTAGCCTCTTGAGTGTTGGGTATTAATTGATCTATTTCCACAAAGCCATCTTCTTCTTAGGAAAGTTCTGGAAATCCTGGCCCATCCATTTGTGTGTGTGTGTGTGTGTGTGTGTGTGTGTGTGTGTATTTGAAATCTGTATCTGAGGTAGTTCTCCAAATGGATGAGAGAGTTCTTTAGCGTTCTGTTTTTTTTTTTTTTTTTTTTTTACTTTTTTATTCTTAATTTATTTTTTTACACCCCACATTCCATTCCCTGCCACCCCTATCCACCCTCTGACTGCTCCACATCCCACACCTGCTCCCCACCCCAACCTGTCTCCACGTGGATGCCCCCCCCCATACCACCTGACCTCTAAACTCCCTGGGGCTTCCAGTCTCTTGAGGGTTAGGTGCATCATCTCTGAATGAACACAGACATGGAAGTCCTCTACTGTATGTGTGTTGGGGGCCTCATATCAGCTGGTGTATGCTGTCTGTTTGGTGGTCCAGTATTTGGGAGATCTTGGGGGTCCAGATTAATTGAGACTGCTGGTCCTCCTACAGAATTGCTCTTCTCCTCAGCTTCTTTCAGCCTTCCTTAATTCAACACCAGGTGTCAGCTGCTTCTGTCCATTGGTTGGGTGCAAATATCTGCATCTGACTCTTTCAGCTGCTTGTTAGGTCTTTCAGAGGGCAGTCATGATAGATCCCTTTTTGTGAGCACTTCATAGTCTCAGTAATAGTGTCAGGCTTTGGGACCTCCTCTTGAGTTGGAACCCACATTGGGCCTGTAGCTGGACCTTCTTTTCCTCAGGCTCTTCTCCATTTCTACCCCTCTAACTCTTTCAGACAGGAACAATTAATGAGTCAGAGATGTGACTGTTGGATGGCAGCCCCATCCCTCACCTGATGTCCTATCTTCCTGCTGGAGGTGGGCTCTATAAGTTCCCTCTCCCTACTGTCAGAATTTTCATCTAAGGTCTCTTTGAGTCCTGGGAGTCTCTGACCTCCCAGGTCTCTGGTGCATTCTGGGGGGTCCCCTGAACCTCTTATTTCCTGAGGTTGCCTGTTTACATTCTTTCTGATGGCTCACAAGGCTTTAGTTCTTTTCCCTCACCTAATACCAGCTCAGGTTCCCCTCCCCCCCTCATTGCCCCCACTCACATCATCCACTTTCCCTCCCCAGGTTCCTCCCTCCTTCCCCACTTGTGATTGCTTTCTTCTCTCTCCCAAGTGGAACTGAGGGGTCCTCACTTGGGCACTTCAGCTTGTTGAGCTTTTTGAGTTCTGTGGACTGTATCTTGGGTATTCTGTATGGGTTTTTCTTTTCTTTCTTTCTTTTTTTTTTGTTTTGGTTAATATCCAGTTATTAGTGAGTACATACCATGTATGTCCTTTTTGGATCTGAAGCACCTCACTCAGGATATTTTCTAGTTCTATCAATTGCCTGCAAATCTCAGGATGTCCTCGTTTGTAATAGCTGAGTAGTATTCCATTGTGCAAATGAACCACATTTTCTGTATCCATTCTTTGTCTTGGGACATCCAGGTTGTTTCCAGCTTCTGGCTATCACAAATAAGGTCGCTATGAACATAGTGGAACATGTGCCCCTGTAGCATGGTGGGGCATCTTCTGGGTATATTCCCAAGAGTGGTATAGCTGGGTCTATAGGTAGATCTTTTTCCCATTTTCTAGGGACCTCCAGATTGGTTTCCAGAGTGGTTGTACCAGTTTGCAATACCGCCAGCAGGGGAGGAGTGTAACTCTTTCTCCACATACACTCCAACTTGTGTTGTCACCTGAGGTTTTGATTTTAGCCATTCTGATTGGTATAAGGTGGAATCTCAGGGTTGTTTTGATTTGCATTTCTCTGATCACTAAGGACTTTGAACATTTCTTTAGGTGCTTCTCAGCCATTCAAGATTCCTCAGTTGTGAATTGTCGGTTTAGTTCTATACCCCAGTTTTTGATTGGGTTGTTAGGGTTTTTGGTGATTAACTTCCTGAGCTCTTTATATATTTTGGATATTAGCCCTCAATCAGATGTGGGGATAGTGAAGATTTTTTTCCCCAATTTGTCTTATCGACTATATCCTTTACCTTACAGAGAAGCTTTCCAGTTTTATGAGGTCCCATTTGTCAACTGTTCATCTTAGAGCATGAGCCATTGGAGTTCTGTTTAGGAAATTTTCTGGTGTGCAAATGAGGTCAAGGTTTTTTCCCAATTTATCTTCTATTAGATTCAGTGTACGTGGTTTTATGTTGAAGTCTTTGATCCACTTGGACTTGAGCTTTATACAAGGTAAAAAATATGGGTCTACTTTCATTATTTATTCTACATACAAACAGCCAGTTAGACCAGCACTATTTATTGAAGATGCTTTCTTTTTTCCATTGTATATTTTTGGCATCTTTGTCAAAGATCAAGTGACCGTGTGTGGTTTTATTTCTGGGTCTTCAATTCTATTCCATTGATCAACATGTATGTTTCTGTACCAATACCATGCAGTTTTTTTTTAAAATCACAATTGCTCTGTAGTAAAGCTTGAGGTCAGGAATGGTGGTTTTCCCAGCTGTTCTTTTATTGTTAAGAGTTGTTTTCCCTGTTCTGGGTTTTTTGCCTTTCCAGTTGGATTTGAGAGTTGCTCTTTCCATGTCTTTGAAGAATTGTGTTGGGATTTTGATGGGAATTGCATTAAATCTATAGATTGCCTTTGGCAGGATGGCCATTTTTGCTATTTTAATTATGCCATATCGTGGTGAATGATGGTTTTGATGTGTTCTTGGGTTTGGTTTGGTAGTATTTTTATTGAGTATTTTTGCATTGATATTCATAAGCGAGATTGGTCTGAAGTTCTCTTTATTGGTTGGGTTCTTGTGTGGTTTAGGTATCAGAGGAATTGTGGCTTTATAGAACAAGTTAGGTAGTGTTCCTTCTGTTCCTATTTTATGGAATATTTTGAGGAAAATTGGTATCAGGTCTTCTTTGAAAGTCTGGTAGAATTCTGCACTAAATCCATTTGGCCCTGAGATTTTTTTTTTTTGGGTTGGGTGGTTTTCAATGACTTCTTCTATTTTCTTGTGTGATATCGGCCTGTTTAGATAGATTACCTCCTCTTGATTTAACTTTGTTATGTGTCATCTGTCTAGAAAATCATCCATTTAATCTAGATTATGCAGTTTTGTTGATTGTAGGCTTTTATAGTAGGATTGGATGAGTTTTTTTGAATCTCCTCCATTTCTTTTGTTATGTCTCCCTTTTCATTTCTGATTTTAATTTGGATACTGCCTCTTGGACCTTTAGTTATTTTGGCAAGGGGTTCATTTGTCTTGTTGATTCTTTCAAAGAACCAGCTTTTGGTTTTGCTGATTCTTTGTACAGTTTTCTTTGTTTCTACTTGGTTGATTTAGGCCCTGAGTTTGACTATTTCCTACCTTCTACTCATCTTGGGTGAGTTTACTTCTCTTTGTTATAGAGCTCTCAGAACTGCTTAGCTTAACTGCTATTAAGTTGTTAGTGTAAGATCTCTCCAGTTTCTTTACCAGGGCACTTAGTGCTATGAACTTTCCTCTTAGCACTGCTTTCATTGTGTCCCATAAATTTGGGAATGATGTGTCAACTTTTTCATTAAATTCCAGGAAGTCTTTAATTTCTTCCCTGACCAAGTTATCATTGAGTAAAGAGTTGTTCAGTTTCAACGTATATGTAGGCTTTCTGTAGTTTTTGTTGGTATTGAAGACCAGCCTTAGGCCATGGTGATCTGATAGGCTGCATAGTATTACTTCAGTCTTCTTGTATCTGTTGAGGATTGTTTTGTGACCAATTATGAGGTCAGTTTTGGAGAAGGTACCATGAGGTACTGAGAATAAGTTGTATTCTTTTTTTTAGGGTGAAATGTTCTGTAGATATCTGTTAAATCCATTTGTTTCATAACTTCTGTTAATTTCACCGTGTCTCTGTTAGATTCTGTTTCAATGTTCCATTGGTGAGAGTGGGGTGTTNAAATCTCCCACTATTATTGTTTGGGGTTCAATGTGTATTTTGAGTTTTAGTAACATTTCTTTTACGAATTTGGGTGCTCCTGCATTTGGGGCATAGATGTTCAGAATTGAGACTTTCTCTTGGTGGATTTTCCCCTTGAATAATATGAAGTGTCCTTCTTCATCACACTTGATAACTTTGGTTGAAAGTGTATTCTATTGGATATTAGGATGGCAACTCATGCTTATTTCCTGGGACCATTTGCTTGGAAGAGATAGTGTCTGTGTTTGTTGTTGAGGTGTGTTTCTTGTATGCAGTAAATGCTGGATCNTGTTTGTGTATCCAGTCTGTTAGCTTATGTTTTCTTTTTTATAGTGAGTTGAGTCCATTAATATTGAGAGATTTTAAAGAGGGATGACTGTTGGTTCCTGACATGTTTGTTTTTGTAGGTGGCTTTATGTACTGTGGCTCTGCTTTTGACTTTGTTGTGAGATGCTTAATATCCTGTCCTTTCTTTGGTGCAGGTATCTTCCTTGTGTTGAAGTTTTCCTTCCAGGATCCTCTGTGGGTTGGGTTGGTAGATAGATACTGTTTGAATTTGGGTTTATCCTGGAACATTTTAGTTTCTCCATCTATGTTGATTGAGAGTTTTGATGGGTATAGTAGCCTGGGCTGGCATTTGTGTTCTCTTAGAGTCTGCATGACCGCTGACCAGGCTCTTTTGGCCTTCATAGTCTCTGTTGAGAAGTCTTGTGTTATTCTGATACATCTACCTTTGTACATTACTTGGCCTTTTTCTTTTGCAGCTTTTAATGTCCTTTCTTTACTCTGTGCATTTAGTGTTTTGATAATTATGTGACGAGAAGATTTTCTTTTCTGGTCCCATTTATTTGATGTTCTGTAGGCTTCTTGTACCTTTATGTCCATCTCTTTCTTTAGGTTGGGCAAGTTTTCTTCTATGATTTTGTTGAAGACATTTTCAGGTCCTTTGAGCTGGGAATCTTCGTTCTCCTCTATTCTGGTTATCCTTAGATTTGGTCTTTTCATTGTGTCCTGAATTTCCTGGATGCTTTGGGTTAGGAGTTTTTTTATGTTTTGTATTTTCTTTGACAGTTGTATCAGTCTCTTGTACTATATCTTCTACACCTGAGATTCTCTCTTCTATCTCTTGTATTCTGTTGTTAATACTTACATCTGTAATTCCTGACCTCTTTCCTAGGTTTTCCATTTCCAGGTTTGGCTCTATTTGTGTTTTCTTTATTGTTTTTATTTCCACTTTTAGGTCTTGGATTGCTTTATTAAATTCTTTCTCCTGTTTACTTGTATTTCTTTCAGTGAGTTATTGATATCCTCCTTAAAGGACTCTATTATCTTCATGAAATAGGATTTTAGAACAGTTTCCTGATTTTCAGGTGTTTTGGTGTATTCAGGGCTTGCTATGGTGGGAGAACTGGGTTGTGATGATGCTCACATATTTTGGCCTTTGTTGCTTATGGTCTTGTGCTTGCCTTTCTCCATCTGGATATCCCTGGTATTTGTTGATCTGGGTGACTGTATGGAGTCTTTCTATTTTGTCCCTGGGTTGTTTCAGGTCTCCGGATAGGCTTGAGGCCCTGACTATTTCAGATCACCTGTGGGGCCTTCCAACTGGAGGCTCTTCATAGGGGCAGAGAAGCTGCTGATCTGTTTCCTTGGCTCCAGTACATCTCCTGGAAGGCCTCCAGACAGTTGTGTCTTCAGTGGAGCAGTCAAGCTGTTGTCCAACCACTCTGAGTACAGCTGATCCTCAACTGCTCTGACTTTAGAGGGTCCTTAACTGCTCAACTGCTCTGAGTGTAGTGGGTCCTCTAGGATGTATTGGGATATGGGGTCTTCATGTGAGCAGACTAACTAGGAGTCTTCCCCAGCAGCAAGGACTAGGGGTGGAAGGGGTGGAAGGGACAGAAGGAAAGGCAGTGGTATTTGAGAGGGTGGGTGTTTTGATGGGTGATGGGTCCCGAGTCCACCAGGCTCACAGCAGCAGCTCTGGAACTGAGGGGGGTGTGTGTGGGGCTTCTTACCAACTGCTCTGAGTGCAGTGAGTCCTCTATGATAGATTGGGATGTTGCACGTTCTGTTTTTTTATTTCTTTCAAATAATTAGGAGTGTAGTAGGACCAGTATAAATCACACAAATTATTCTTGTGAGACAAATATAATGCATTCAGTGTATTAAAATTCCAATATCTTGTTTTCTTAACTTTTAAAGAAATATTTGACTTAAATGTGCTTATTTATTGCTATTAGCTAATCAAAATAGATCTCCTAAGAGATTCGATGATGCAACTTATTAATTCCCTCCAGTGATGCAATCAATCAGGGAGAAGTAGAGGAAAGGCTCAGCTCTTTAATTTAAATTTCAGAAATCTCATGTCAATTTTACATTTAGCACTTGATACACAGAGCTACAATGTCATATTCTCCAATGAGCTCAATGTTTCACATGTTATTGCAAGAACTTTATTGTGACCATTTCAGACCAGATGTTTGGGCTGGGACTGGAATCTGCATTTGAAGATGTGGCGCTTCTTCCCTAAAATACATGTGGTATATACTTATATATTCCATAGTCTATGAAAGAAAGATCCTCAGGGTCTTCCTAATTTACATGGTCACAGGTTTATACCCTATTATCCCAGGCTGAGATTATAACTTTTATTGAGTTTTCCTTTAATTACAAACAAGAAGTGTAAAGGACTACTATGGTGATGGTAATTTTATATTTCTCATACTATTATAGTGTACTTTCAAGTATTTAAGAATTGGACATAGTACTACTGGAAGATCCAGCAATACCTATCCTGGGCATATACCCAGAAGATGTTCTAACTTGTAATAAGGACACATGCTCCACTATGTTCATAGCAGCCTTATTTATAATAGCCAGAAGCTGGAAAGAACCCAGATGTCCCTCAACAGAGGAATGGATACAGAAAATGTGGTACATTTACACAATGGAGTACTACTCAGCTATTAAAAACAATGAATTCATGAANTTCTTAGGCAAATGGATGGATCTGGAGAATATGATCCTGAGTGAGGTAACCCAATCACAAAAGAAAAAGAAAAAGAACACACATGATATGCACTCACTGATAAGTGGATATTAGCCCAGAAACTTAGAATATCCAAGACACAATTTGCAAAACACATGAAACCCAAGAAGAAGGAAGATCAAAGTGTAGATACTTCATTCCTTCTTAGAATGGGGAACAAAATACCCATGGAAGGAGTTACAGAGACAAAGTTTGGAGCTGATATGGAAGGAAGGACCATCCAGAGACTGCCCCACCTGGGGATCCGTCCCATTAAACAACCACTAAACCCAGACACTATTGCAAATGCCAGCAGGATTTTGCTGAAGGGACCCTGATATAGCTGTTTCTTGTGAGGCTATGCCAGTGCCTGGCAAATACAGAAGTGGATGCTCACGGTCATCTATTGGATGGAACACAGGGCCCCCAATGAAGGAGCTAGAGAAATTACCCAAGGAGCTAAAGGGGTCTGCAACCCTGTAGGAGGAACAACAATATGAACTAACCAGTATCCCATAGAGCTTGTGTCTCTAGTTGCATATGTAGCATAGGATGGCCTAGTTGGCCCTCAATGGGAGGAGAGGCCCTTGGTCTTGAGAAGATTATATGCCCCAGTACAGAGGAATGCCAGGGTCAGGAAAAAGGAGTGGGTGGGTTGGGGAGCAGGGACTGGGGAGGGTATTGGTACTTTCAGCATAGCATTTGAAATGTAAATGAAGAAAATATCTAATAAAAAAGAATTCCAAGTATTTAATTTAATATTTTCTAAATAAATGTTCTCCAGGCCAGAGGTCAAGGGCAAAAGGCTTGAAATAAGAAAATGTGTATCATGTTTGAGAACTGCGAGGAAGCTGGAGCGATGTACAAGCTGGGGATGGAGGAGACTCATAAACCGTATCCAAGCCAGTTTGAGTACTTTGTCATTGCTGTGATGTGACAAGTGGTGAGGAGCAAACTAGTCTCATCAGATGGATGCAGGATCTCAGTTCAGTTGCGAGTTCAGTTTTTAGTTCACTCATCATCTGGACCAAAACGCTCAGACGATTTTCATAGCATATAGCAGGAGCACATAGTCTAGAATATGCGCATACGTTTGAGATGGCAACAGGGAGAGGACAGAATTCTGCAATTATCTTGACTTGATTTTCAACAGAGGAAGAGCTGTACTATGCCGGTCTCAGGAAACAGCTCAGCGAGCAAGTATCTGCTTTGCACGCGTGAGAACTTGAGTCTACTCTCCAGAATCCATATATAAAGAAAGCCGAGGTATGGTGGCCTGTGCTTGTAAGGCCATTGCTGGTGAGTTGGAGATAAGCTGATCTCTGGGGCAAGTGGACCACCAGCCTAATCTACTCAGCAAGGTCAAGGCTACTGAGAGATCCTTTCCAAAAAAGAATGGATGTTGCTTGTCTTTGCTTGGGTTTCATTGCTGTGAAGAGACATATGAACATGGCAGCTCTGAGAAAGGAAAACATTTAATTGAGGCTGGCTTACAATTTCAGAGGTCTAGTCCATTATCATCATGGCATAAAGTATAGCAGTATATAGACACACAGTATATAGATGGAGGAATATCTTTATATGCAGGAAGTAAGAGACTATGTACCACACTGGGCATAGCTTGAGGATAAGAGACCTCAAAGCCCACCCCTACAGTGACATGTTTCTTCCAACAAGGCCACTCCCTGTGGGCCAAGCATCCAAACACACCAGTCTATGGGTCATGGTGATTCAAATCAGCACAATGATTAAGGAACAGCACCTAAGGCTGTCCTCTATCCCCCACAAAGGCAGAGAGTTCACACTGTTTAATTTTCCGATATTGCATGTCAAGATATTACTGATTTCAAACACATATGTGAAAAGAAAAAAGATAGTAATGATTCTTTTCAAATTGCATTTTATTTAGGAATGATAGCGTTAAAATGCAACCAGGCCCCAGAGAGATGGCTCAGTGGTTAAGAGCACTGACTGCTCTTCCAGAGGTCCTGAGTTCAATTCCCAGTAACCACATGGTGGCTCATAACCATTGGTAATGGGATCTGATGCCCTCTTCTGGTGTCTGAAGACAGCTACAGTGTGCTCATAAACACAAAATAAATGAAATAATTCTTTAAAAATAAAAGGTGCAGCCAGGACAATGAGGTTCTGTTTATCTTGTCATTTAAAACAACACAAGGCACAGCTATTAACAAAGAAAGCATCCTTGGACAATAGAAACAGAAGGTAGTGCCACACAGCTCAGTTGTCATTAATGACCCTGTCATACTGATTTGCTATCTGCCCTCCCCAAATGAAGAAATGATCTTCAAGCTTCTTAAGAGAAACCATGTCCAGAAGTGTTGAATGATGTCTCAGTGCCAGGATGTATTGGGAACAAAAGTCTAGAACAGGGCATGCCACCCTCTGTTCATAGGTCAAATCCCACCCACAGAGGAATATTGTAGATAGCTTTATTTGTAGGTGGGGGTGTGGTTAAGTGGTAGGACACATTCTTAGCATGCCAAGGTCATGGATTCAATCTGTAGCTCTAAATTTTTAAGGGTATATTTTATTTTGAGGTTGACATTTGCTACGGCAAATTAGGGCTCAGAGGACGACCCTCAGGGATATGTTCTTTCCCTACACTGAGTGGATCCTGGGAACCAAACAGGTCACCATCAGGCTCAATGGCAGTCCCCTTTACCCTCTGAACTAGTTTTCTGACCCTAACTTACATTTCACAATTAAGACTTATTTTTATGTGTATATATGTGGTTTTGTGTCTGCCAGTTGTGTGCTAGTGCCTGAGGGGCCTAATGGAGGGTGCTGAATCTCCTGGAGTATTGTTACAGTTGGCTGTAAGCCTCTCATTGTGCTGAGAACCACACTTAGGTTGTCAGGAGCTACAAGTACTCATACTGGCTTAGTCATCTCTCCAGCCAGCCTTTATATGTCTTATGGCTGTTTTTTTGTTGTTTTGTTTGTTTGTTTGTTTGTTTTACTTCAGCAACAGAAGAGTTGCATGATACAGACTGTATGTGCCAGAAAGTTAAAAATTTTTTTTTACAATGTGGTTCTTTAGAGAAAAGCATCTCCCCTATCTAGGAGGCATGAAAGGGCAGGGTTAGCAGATCTCCTAACGGTAATGTGATTGCTGCTAATTCAGAGAAATAAACGAAAGCGAATTGTGCACATGAGCACATGAGTTCGAAGTTGTGATGCATGGGGATCCAAACAGCACTTGGAAATAGTTCAACGACATCTCACCAGTCAATGGCACCACCCGATCAGCCAAGCCAGAAACCCAGTTTACACCCTAAACGCTTTCCCCTTACCCTGCTTTATCACTGCTGTGCGCACTTGTTCACCTCCACGGCCGTTACCGCAGCTCAGGCAACATTGGAACATTTCCTCACAGCTGTTCCCACCTCCAGACATGCTTCTCTGTGCCATCTCTATCTGGCACAGTGGCGTTTTAAAGAGTCCCCAGCCCCCTGTTTATATAGTTCAATGCCTTGCTCTTGCCTCTCGAAATAAACCCAAAGTCTGAGCATAAATTACAGAGTCCTTTGCCAGTGCTTCATTCAGTAGCATCTCTTCACCCCTTACATCCCAGCTCATCCACCACTTCCTCTGGGGTTCTGTCTCTGTTCCTGATTCTGAGTTTAGTTACTGTCAAACATCCTCATGAGGCACTTGATAGTTTCTTGTTACAGTTGGGAGCATACTACATTGCAGTTGTATAATTATCTGTCTGGCAAGTCTAGCATTGTGAGGGCAAGGACCATGCCTTCATTAATTGAGGACCCAATAGGGAGGAACATGGATCTGGTCTCTGCTGAAATATCACTTGCAGCGCTATGTGAGAGACTAACATTTTTAAGGTAATTATCCAAGTGTAAGCAACAGGGTTCAGTTTAGAGATTTTAAGCTGAGTTCCTTATTCTTCTATGTTGAGATAATTTTTACTGTCTTGAAGCTCTTCATTCATTCAGTGATTTGGGAATGAGATAGACCTGTAATAATTACATTCCATATTTTGATAACATTATTCACATCAGGCAGTAGTCCTGAAGGCCGGATTGCAGTTGCAAGAGCTATTCACTTCAAGGAGGAAAGGGTTTTCTGAATTTTAACAGATTATGTTTAATAACTGCACTCAAAACCTGGAGAACTCAATATTCCACTAAGACCCTTAGAGTAGGAAGGATACAGGATGTGTTACACAGGAGGAGGGGGCACCTGCTATGACCTGGGCTGGGATATCTGGAATGAGGAGGCGGGAGGCCAGGAGAGGGGGAATTGTGAGTGAGATCATTCATTCCTGTCTTTCCCAGGCTGTGATGGCTAATCTTCCTGCTGGCTCTGTAGGCCCTGAAATCATGGAGGAGACACACAGCAGTGCGTGTCTTTGAGGATTAAGAGGTGGTGGAATACCTACCCTCAATCCAGGCTCCAGTCTGCCACCCAGATATGAGGGCTTTGGAGGAAAGAGCAGCGTTGCTGTCTGCTTCTGCTTCTTGCTGAGCTGATGTGCCTGTTGCTACCACCGTCATCCTTTGCTGACACCAGTCTGTGGCTTTTCTGGCCTTCTGACAAGTACTTCTGACAAGACCAACACCTCTCAGGAATCTGCAGGCTCTCAGTACCCAGGCTTGGATTGCTGACTTATCCATCTTCCCGGATTGAGCAGCTACCAGGTTGTAGGCCTAAGAAATACTTCTTTTTAATATATTCCAATATAATTCTACAGGTTCTGCTCTTTCAGAGAAGTCTGACATACAGCTTTTTCTTTTTCTCCTCCTTCTCCTTTCTTTCCTCCTCCTTTTCTTCCTCCTTTTCCTCCTCTTCTTCCTTCTCCTTCTCTTTCTCCTTCAGAAACTAAAATGATGCTGAAGATTTCTGAGTTTGGGGTATCTCAGTTGGTAGACTACTTGCCTCGCTTGCACAAGACATTGAGTCTAAACTCCAGCACTGCATACATTGGGCATAGAGGTGCACATCTGCAATTCTAGTCCTTGGGAGATGAAGACAAGAGGATCAGGAGTTCAAGGACATCCTCAGCTACATAGTGAGTTTAAGACCAGCCTGGGATTCAAGGTACTATATCAGAAAACAGAAAACAACAACAACAACAACAACAACAATGACAACCTTCTGAGACGGACTTAATTTCTATTCCCTTTCTGTCACTCAGAGCAGAAGGAGCCTCCCACAAAAGCCCTGAGTTTAGTATGATACTGGGGCAACTTGGATCCTTGTTGGTTGATTACGTTAATATGGGTGATTGTATGAACACGTTTGTTATAAGGAAAAAAAATGTAGTGGTTTATGTAATGTCTCCCACAAAGTGCCATGTGTTAACTCTATCCACAGTGGTGATGCAGAAGGAGGAAGTGCCAGTGTTAGAGTAAGTGTTAGAGAGTAAGACTTAATGGGAGGGCATTAGGTCACCGAGGGCTTGCTCTGAAAAGAGACTGAAGAAACGTGCCCACTCTTTCTGTCTTCTTCCTGGCCTAAGATTCAGGCACTCATATGACATATGTTCTTCAATGAGTTTCTTTTATCTTACTGAGAAACCTCTAGGAAATGGAGCTTCTCAGACTTGAATTTAAAACTCCAAAGTGTGAGTTGAATAAAACTTGCATCTTTGAAGTTTATTGCCTCAAGTATTTCATTGTAGTGATACAAAGCTGAAATATAGAGGTCTGGAGTCCCGTGGCCCCTTACAGAGGAGGGACTGATGGGCAAAGAAAACATGTGGTAGGACCTGGAAGGCCTTACTGTTTAATTCAGGTATCTAGTGTGCTTCACTGGTGCATAGACACAGCTAATATTTACTGATGGACTGAATGGATGGGGAGTGGGAGAACAAGAACACTATTAATTTACTGAAAAGGAACTTGTGAACGAAACTGTTACTTTGATACTGACATATAATCTCTTAACTGGAAAATTGATCCTAAACCTTTATCTTTGAGAAGGCCACCTTATAGCCTAGTGGGCTGAAGGAAGTCATAAAGTCATTATCTCCTGTTTCTTTCATGGCTCCAGGTCCTTGTGTTGTCTCGGTGAAACACTGATAGTTTCTGGTCCTGCTGTCAAGAACTTCCAGCACTTCTGAGAGACCAGATCTTGGGTTCAGACTCCATCTTAGAGAACATAACTTAAGGTTGAACTCAAGTTAACTATCAAACAAGTCAGCACCTAGCACCAGTTTCTAGGCTACCCTTCAACAAGCCAGCATCCAGCACCAGTTTCCAGGTTACTCCCCAACAAACCTGTACTAGTTTCCAGGTTACAAGCCTGCCCCTGGCACTTCACTTCCTAACCACCACCAATCAGAAAGAAAGCAGAAGTAAAGTTTATGGTTTGGCTCCTACCGCCAGCCAATTATGTTAAAGGACAACAATAATAGCACCTCCCAATCAGATGTGTGCTAATCTAGAAACCCCCTCACTTGCTTGCCATTTCCTTTAAAACTTTGTTCTGTTGAGATCTTGGGGCTCCACCTTCCTGTCCTGCTCCATCAGATATGGTAGTGTAGCCCAAGCTCAAGCTTGAATAAAGAGAACCTGGTGAGATTGCATTGGAATCAGCTCCTTGGTGGTCTTTTGGGGTTCATGAAATGGGCACATCCCTTCATCACAGCTTGAGGTGCTATGTGATGGAATTTTCCCATTTGTTGCCTTAGTTTCTGGTCCTGCACTTCATCACAGCTTGTAATGCTCAGGCAGAGGTCAACATATGCTTGTTGAGCAGATTGTTGAAAAAAATCCACCTAATGTCCAGATTAGAAAACCTTGGCGGAAGGAAGAAAGCCTTCATTCTTTAAATAATATTTGTACTAATTATCTGTAGGCCATTTGGTATAAGATAGGTGTTCAAAGTATTTGTTGAAGCAACTGACTGAAAAGAGAGAGAGAAAAAAACGAAATTCTGTATCTTGTATATTTCCACCAAAGAACCATTGTTGTTGTAAAAGTTTTTCTCTATTGCCTTCAATAAATTCTTAATGTGATTTTGTAAAGAAACTCTGCATTCAGACTCATTAACATCATGAAATGATAATTTACAAACCAGTCTTTCCCTATTCCTTCCATTTGTTTTTTAAAGGAAGATAGATTTTGGGGAGCACTTCTTTGTAGTGAGAGACATATAGGGTATAGATAAGAGCAGGTGGTCTGCACAGGAGCAGAGATGTGGATAGGAGGGTATGTGAGAGGGACCCGCATCACATCCTTCATTTCCTTAAGTGTGTGTGGCTGCCACCCACAGACATGTGTTTGGTTTGGTTTACTTCTTGTGCTCTTCTAGGGTCTATATTCTACCTCTTTCTTGGTAATCTTATGTTTTACTACACAGGCCGGTGGAGATCTGATTCTGATTCCTTTTGCTCCTGACTTGTCCTTGATGGTATGAGATCCTTTGGCATCTCTATCACACTCTCCATTTAGCCAGGGCCAAGAGGACTTGCCCTGTAACTGCACTGGGACAGGCCAATTTCCTCACCCATGGATCTTCATCTCAACATCTCATAGGAGCAGAGAGAGGGAGGGCCCCTCTGCAGCTGACCATGGTACCCAGATGTTTCTACATAGTGACATCGCCCAGAGCCTGGAACAGGAAATACCACTTCCAGGCAGATATGCTCTCATCCTTCCCAGACCCTCCTCCCACCCAGCTTATCTCCCTTCTCTTCCTTCTATCCCATTTTTGTCCCCCAAGCCACCAGCTTCTAAGTGATGGGATTCTTGTTTCCTCTCTTGTCCAATTAAAATATTTCTTGTCATTTCCTTAACTTTCTCAAAATAAATGTTTGCCTCTCCATTTCCTGAAGGCTAAGATTGTGAGTGGGCACAGGGAGAAAGAAACCTACTTACAAGCAGAGAACATACAGGAAGCCATTTGGAAAGTGCTGGGTGCACTCTGAGATGATGCTGGCAGCCAGTGTTCTCAGGTTTCTCTGGGCTTTTTCATGAAAGAAACTCTATAGCACTTCTTTGTGAAATGGTAGACTGGAAATTAATATTAATATTATCTATTAATATTAATATTATCTATTATTAATATTAATATATCCTCTAAGGGTATGGGTGCTCTGGTGATTAGGGTTATTATTTATGGAAGCAGGATGTATCAACTTCATTCTGAGTTCTGAGGACCCACACCTCAATCCTGCTATATGTAAATGGAAGTTTATAGCTTTATGGAACAATGAAATTCCACTGTAGTACTTGCTTACAAGTCTGCATCATCTTTAGATCGTTATGAACTCTGGTAAAACTTTGCTGCTTCCCCTTCAGTTCTTCCTCTGTGCCCCAGCAGTTGGCGCACCACTTCACACAAGCACACATTGACATTTGTACTTGGCAAGTAACAACGTACTGAGAAGCAGTAATATTCTGAAAGGCCACAAGATGGGCTCATTTCACTGTGGAAGTTTGTGAAACACCTCTGAATCATTATATTAGCATTTCTTTTTCTGAGAGAGAGAGAGAGAGAGAGAGAGAGAGAGAGAGAGAGAGAGAGAGAGAGAGAGTCACAATGTATATTCCTGAATCTTAAGGAGGAGTCAAAGTGCTTTTGGTATTCTGCTAGTTATTTAATTATCTAAAATTATATTAAAGCTATAGTATTACTTATCAGTTTCTCTTGTGGCTTTGAAAAACAGTAAGATTTAATCTTTATCATTCTTTCCATATTATCTTTATCATAAAACTAAAATAAATGATATTTCTTGTTCTTAGACCTTAAAGTAGTGATTGTCACTCTTTTTTTTTTTTTTTTTTTAAATTTGAAATTTCATTAAATTGAGTGTCCCTTTGCTCTGTTTCTTGAAAATTGACTCTGTGCCAGGCAGTGCTGTTCTCAATCAGGAGAGCCATCAGTTCCAGTATCATAACACACATACCGAGTCCTTTAAGCCCTGCTGCCTAAACCCACACTGACCACTGGGAATCAAACTGTCTGCCTCTGGGGAACCGATGTGAAGGTGTTCGCAGAGACCTGCGTCCCTTCACATAGCAGCTTGGATTGCAGACTGGCACTTCCAAACACACCAATTATGAAAGCTACCCCCAACCTTCAGACTGTGTTCATGCAGCTGCTCAGGATTTATCTCAAATGATTTTATGTAACACATTTTCTTTTTCTTTCTTTTTTTTTTGTCACTATTCTAAATTGCCAGTACAAGTTCCATGATTAAAGGCATGTGCATGTCATACAAGTTCCATGACTAGACGCATGTTCATGTCATGTTCCCTTCATTTTCACTACTGCCACCATGGTTTTCTATAAAGACTTTTAGAAAGTTATAATTTGTCTCATGCATCTTCTTGCAATTGTAGCCCTTGAAGCTTACTTCACAGTGCTAATGCTGTGTGTCGGCACGGTCTGTGCACCTGATAAGTGAAATAAGTCTGAAAAAAATCCTACATTTGTGTAAAATAAAATTTCTTAATATCTCAGCTTAGAGGGCAATCCTAAATGTGGTGATTCTTGATCTGGCTTGTGAGAAGGCTTGAGCTTTCTGTCCATCAGAGTACTGAGGCTGACTGAAGCTCTGAAGTTCTGTGACTGTTTCCCAGTCGCAGTACTAGGCATCAGCACATTCCGTTTTCTGACCTGCGTCTTCATGACTTCAGTTTCTCAGAGCTGTTGTATCTGTGCTACTGTCTCAGCAAACCTGTGTTTATGCTTTTAGGAGCGTGTATGCTAATATTGTCTGCATTTGCAGAAAGTGGCCTATGGATGTCCTACAGTGTTTTATATATTCCTCAAGAGATTCTTCTTTATAAGTAAATACCTTTTAAAACAAAAATTCAGAATGCCTGTATGCTAACTTTTTGAGGTTTTAGACCTCTGAGATTGTTCGGGAATTCAATTCTTGGCTTTACAGCATTAAGGAGTATGTCTAAATCATGGCCTAAACTCCATGCTAGGAGAGTCTACCTTGTAATTTTGACATTTGTTCACTAGGCTAGGAGACTGAGATTCAAATTGAGAGGTTTGCCAAGTCTCCAAGTATTCAATGATGACAAATTCAGCTAATAATAACCTATTGACTATAGTTTTCAATACATCCTTTTTTTGGTGTGTGTGTGTGTGTGTGTGTATGAATAATTTTATCCCTTTAGAAAAGTAATTTAACAGATGCCCCTCTGATAACTGTCATGTATAAAGAGTTCCAGTCATAAAACCACGACAGGCACTTCCTTTGCTCAGAGGCACCTCTATAAGGAAAGAGTAAACCAGAGGATGCCTGTTGGTGTGTAATGAAGGTGGATTCAGGAGTCCAAGGAGAGACAGAGTTGATTGGGAGAGTTGCTATCTAGCTGAACGGCCTCTTGTTCACTCAACTGGAGCTGATTTCCAGGTCTTCTTAGGGCATGGTTATAGTGGTGATCCAACAGGGCCCCTGGACTTATCTCTGACAGATTCCATTCATTTACTCTACAAGATGAGTCAAATGAATGCTGTGAGCTGCACAATCTTCTAGAGGTTTGTGATACAGGAGTGAAGAAGGAACTAATCATTTCTTCCTTTCTAGCAACTAAGCTTTAGCGGGAAGACAGATAACAACCAAATGGAAATTGTAAAATTTTATGGAGGGCATTTGAAGCCCTGAGAACAGTTGGTGCAGAGGCCCAGGAGTTGGAGGGAAGAATTTATTGTGCTCACTTTGAGAATGAGATAGGGGCCAGAGAGATGCCTCAGCAGTGCAAACATTTGTTTGCAAAAAGACACAGGTTCAGTTCTCAGCACCCACACGGCTGTAGACACTGCATGCATGTAGTGTGCACACATATATGAAGGTACTCATGTAGACACATAAAATAATTTTTAAAAGAAGGAGATACAATATACATAGTACTAAAGTTTCCTCCTCTATCACCTTCATGTCTTTGCCATCTAATGTCATGTCATCCACTGGAGAAAAGCACTCACAGCTGTGCATCTTTATAGTATCAGTAAGGATCATGGCTCAGTTTAAGCAGCTAGTATATACGAGAGACAAAAGGAGGGCCAGCTCTGGAACTGATCGGTTAGTGAAGAGGTTCAAGTTAGCTCTGTTAGGATGGCTCCAAGCCAAGCAAGAACCCAGGCACCTCTTGAAGGTGGAACAATCCATGTTGTGTTAACAACACCAGGAGTCCAATGCCAGGCACTGAATAACGCATAGAACAAATGAACTTCCCATCCCCAGGAGACCCAGAGCTGAGGACACCATAGCCTGGGCTTACAGGACAGCTCGCAGGCATACAGGACGACTCTCAGGCACACAGGCCGGCTCTGGCATACAGGATGGCTCTCTCACAGACTTACAGGATGGCTCTTTATTCTGTTTTTGTTTTGTTTGTTTTGTATTAAAAAGTCTATCTAACCCGACTAATGAGGTTATTTATTGACATTTGAACAAGAGCCTCTTCTCAGGGTTTCCATTCTCTCCCTACAGTCCCAGCTGAGTTTTATTCACAGGTAAATTCCCTGAGGAACAGGGATAATTCACACTGTCACTGTTTGCCCAGGTCCCAAGCATGACTCTTGGAATCCCGGAAACCTGACAGAAGAAAGACTTACGTGCCAGTCTAGCCACACGTGTGAATTCAGACTTAAACAGTGCCTTCTTGCCTTGTTGCTGGCTAGAAAGACTGGAAATGTATGGGGACATGAGAAGAGAGAGGAGCCCCTCACAGAGG
The DNA here is from genome assembly GCF_900095145.1 of Mus pahari. Lineage (NCBI taxonomy): Eukaryota > Metazoa > Chordata > Mammalia > Rodentia > Muridae > Mus > Mus pahari. The sequence goes on from NC_034609.1 coordinate 5,676,712, forward strand.
AATCTGGCCAGTAGAGAAGCAAGAATTTTAGCACAACTAACAGCTACTTAAGTCCTGCATTCCTTTCTAGGAATAGGAATTCCCTTCAGGAATCCCAGCAGAAAGGCCATTTACAGAGAGAGTACACGTTCTAAACTCGTTATGCAAACCTAGTCAGTTTTGCTTTTACCTTATCTTGTAATTCTTGATCCATCTCACTTGTCACATTTAGAGAGAGGAAGAGAGAGAGAGAGAGAGAGAGAGAGAGAGAGAGAGAGAGAGAGAGAAAGAAACGAAAAGGTTTCTTAGTAAGTTATTGAGAGGTAACTTGAGAGCCACCGAAATAACATGTATGAGTAATATTAAGACAATTAACTGGAACTCTCCCGTGAAGGGCCCATACCCACACTTGAACATTTACCCTACTCTCCCCTGGGAAATATATACCTGGATTTGGATATGCCTTTCTTTATGATTGCCACTTATTCTACTAATCCTTGTGCTTAAAGTCTGGATTATGTTATCTTTAATGGAAACTCTCAATTCTACTAGGCTTGATATTATTATTATTATTATTATTATTATTACTATTATTGTTATTATATTACTATTTCATTTGAGCCATGAATCCACTTTGGCCTGAGTCAAGGTCCTTGAAGATTAGGGGGCTCCTCGGGCAGCTCAGGATGGTGGTGTGTATGCCTCTGAATCCCTCTGCCCTCTCATAACTCGACAGCCCATTTGACTATTGTCTATCTGATCATGGCTCCTGCCCTCCTAAGTCTGTAACACAATCATCTCCAAGTTTTCCTAAAAAACCAAGGGAAGGTATAATTATCGTAGGATTTAATGACTTTTAAAAGACGCTGTCTTGAAGAAGAGTCAGTAGAGAAAAAAACAAACTAAAGTTGTCCACTGACCTTTTGACACCTGTTGTGAACATGGTATAATTTACACCTCACATAATACTCTTTTACCAGAGAATCCTCTAATAGGGTCTGAGTCCCTCTTAACTTAGCTACTTTGCAGCTTGTCACCAGAATCAAATGATAGAGATTTTGTGTGTTGTGTGTTTTCTTAATAAAATCCTGTAGCTGTTTATGCCTCCTTAGGTTAGCTTTCTATCAAGTACAGGAGTGAAGGAAGAACTAATCATTTCTTCTTTTCTAGCAACTAAGCTTTAGCGGGAAGACAGATAACAACCAAATGGAAATTGCAAAATTTTATGGAGGGCATTTGAAGCCCTGAGAACAGTTGGTGCAAGTCACCACAAACTCTATGACAGAAGATAACACACATCTATTTTCTCTCAGCTGTAGACTGGAGTCTGACAATGGGTCTCACTGGGCCGGCAGGACCAGGTTCCTTTCTGAAAGCTTTAGTTCTAGAAGACAAAGTCTCCCTGTCTCTTCCAGTGTCAGACGTCATTTGCATGGCTAACTCCTAGAACTCTTTTCCCATGTTCAAAACCCACATGTCTCTCTGACCTCCTCCATCATTGTGTTGTAAATATTGCAGAGATGAATCTAGGTCTGCCTGGATAATCCAGGCGATTTCTGTTTGCTTGTTGTTGGTATCCTAAGTCACATTTTCCAAGTCTCTTCGTCCTGTGTGGTGGTTTGAATGAATGTGTCCCCATAAGTTCATAGGAAGGGGCACTAATAGGAAGTATGGCCTTATTGGAGTAGGTGTGGCCTTGTTGGACGAGGTTTGTCACTGGGTGGGGACAGGAGGGAGGAGGGGGGTTGGCTTTGAGGTTTCAGAAGCTCTAGCCAGGCTTAGTGGCTTGCTCACTCTTCCTGCTGCATGGTGATCCAGATGTAGAACTTTCAGTTCCCTCTCCAGCATCACATCTGCCTGTATGCCACCATGCTTCCCACCATGATGAAAACGGACTAAACTTCTGAACTATAATCCAGCCCCAATGAAGTGTTTTCCTTTATAAGAGCTGCCGTGGCCAAGACCCTAAGACAGCATGGAAGATGGCATAGTCAGATTCCAGGGGTGGTGACATGGATATTTTAAGGCCTTTATTTTGTTTACATACCTTTCTCTAAAAGCTAATATGAAATAAAACTGGATACCTATAAATTCTGTGCAGGTATCTTTCTGCTTCTAGTTTCAATATATATGCACGTCTCTGTAAATAAAGAAAAAAGTCCTCATTTTACACTTCAAATAAAGAGAAAAAAATTTAATTTTGACACTAAGGCTCTTCTCTTCCATCATCCTCATTTCTCCCTACCTCCTTTCCTGTCTGCCTCTTACAGAAAGAGAAGCTATGTGACTACCCGGGTGTATGGTTAGCCAGTTTTTCTTCCTTTCTGCTGGTAACAAAGATTAGCAACCTTTCCACTTCTACTTCTCTTGTACCCTAGCAGAGTTAGTGTTCAGACCTCCTTAACTCAGGGGTGAGTACAAGAACTCACCAGTGAGCAGTTTCCTGCTGCGCATGTAGCCTGAGATGGGTTAATCAGGACGCTTCCTTGCAATGCTTTCTCTTTTCTTTTTCATAGATGACTCAGTGGGGAGTATCCTCCCTTGACCCCCCACCTCCCAAGGAAACTGGAAGTGCATGAATCACAGCTGCCAGTCTCCACACTTAGACTGAGGTGGTCTTGAACCTGGGAATGGTAATCCCAATGGGTTGCCTAGCCTGTGTCCGGGTGGGCTTAGATCTTGTTTGACCTGCAGCCTTGCAGATTTCTAGTCAATAAATCTGTTGCTAACCTAACCTAGTTCAAGTATTGGTTCTTGCTCCGAATGGTGGTGTACACTTTTAGTCCAAGCACTCAGGCAGGTGGATCTCTGACTTTAAGGCCAGAATTGTTTCTTGCAATTAAGAATGGTCTCAACTCATACCGGTTCTTCTTCTCCCAATCATAACCGTTCCTAGGTTTCTTCGTGATTTTGCTAATTCATTGAATTCTAATCTAAAATCAGGGATATCTGTTGTGGAAAGAAAGACCAAGAAATTGGCCTTTCTGACATTGCTTATGCTAATTCATGGGAACACACTGGAAATTTTCACTCCATATTATACTGTTTGTTTTTGGATTATACAACTCAGCTAATTAGAGAGGTTTACATACAGATGCTGGCAATCCTGTTAGTACAATGGTGGCACGATTGAAATCTGAATACTTAATTTGTTTCTATTACCAAATTTGTGGAGTAAAAGTAAAGTCTTGCTAGGTGGTGGTGGCGCACACCTTTAATCCCAGCACTTGCGAGGCAGAGGCAGGTGGATTTCTGAGTTCGAGGCCAGCCTGGTCTACAGAGTGAGTTCCAGGACAGCCAGGGCTACACAGAGAAACCCTGTCTCAAANAAAAAAAAAAAAAAAAAAAAAAAAAAAAAAAAAGTAAAATCTTTAAAATGAAATATTTTCATTCTTTCTTATTTTGCTTCTGGAACTAATGTATTCTCAACGAAATCTTCAAAGCCAATTTATTCTAAATTCAAATCACTCAGTACATCCTAGTTTGCAAAGTTCAGTAGGTTGTATAAGAACATTTTAGCCACAGCTCCCCCACAATATTCTGACTCAAGTACATATACAATTTTACTTTGTAATCTGTCTGTTCATGAGCATAGTTCTGAGACTCAAAAAATTGCTTATATTTTCCAGGTCTATGAGTAGAGGCCTGACATGTACTTCCAATGATAGAAAACTGCAGCTCTTTGGGGGAGGGGTTAGAAGAATGCCTTCTGGCTTATAAGGTCAGTAGGCTTATAAGGTCAGTAGGCTTATAAGGTTGGTCAGCCTCTCTATTCATGTTAAGGACGCAGTCCAGCCAGTTTTAAAGCCAAGTTTACTGAGCAGTAGATCTGCTCTGTCTTTGTGAAATCACAGCAGTGCTCCCTCTCGCTCTGGGAATACTAAAGCATAAAGCAAGTCTAGCAGGTTGCTAAGGAACCCGCAGCATCACGGGTGTCACAGAACTCAACTGAGGCTTCAACCCCTTTCCCAGACAGGACACACAATTCACTTTTTTTATTCAGAGAATCAGAATTGGAGTTCTCCAGTCCCTATGAGGGTGTCACTATGTCTCAACACAAATGTATTTTTATTAATCTTTACTAATTCAGTTTTGTTATTGCTTACGGTTTAAATTTTTTCCCCTGTTGCTGTGATAAAAATACTCTGACAAAATCAACTTATGTGGGAAAAGGTTTATTCTGCATCACAGGTCCTTTTTGTCTGCCTTTATATGTCAAGTGCCCCATAGGCTCATGCATTTGAACACTTCTCTCTGATTGGTGCAGAAGGTTGAGAAGGCGGTGGAATACTTGGGACGGGGCTGGATTTTGAGGTTGACAGCCCAGCCCTGCTTCTTATTTACTCTCTGCCTCCTGTGTGCAGATGTGATGTGGCCAGTGAGCTCCCTGCTCTTGCTGTCATGCCTTCTCTGTTTGCTGGGCATTGGGACTGTGCCATAGCCCTTAATCGGGGCTTTTCTGGATATTTTTCTATTCCTAAGTTAAAAGTATTTCTCTGGTAAGCAAGAAGCTTCAGAATCAGAGAGAAAAAGTGAGATGCTTGTGCTATGAGAGAGTGGGAAGGTGTGATATGAAACTTGTATCTCGTGCCAAAGAGGAAACTGCCCGTCTTGGATGGCCTCCATTTCCGGCTCCTCCTCCTCTCTGCTATCCGTATTGCAGGGATCACAGCGAGCCAGTCTGGAGTATACAGATGAGGACCAAAGTCTTGAGGTAATGGAGCAAGAAGAAGGAAGCTGGGTCTCAAATGACCTCATGGAACTAAGTGTCTCACTAATCTAGACGTCTTGCTTTTCTTTTTGAGGGAAAATAAGCTTTTATCTTATTAAAGCCATTATTTCAGAGTTTTTTTTTCCATAGCAGCATAGATTCTGCTTTAACTAATGTAATGATGAAAGAGCTCTTCCTCTGTCTGAACATGAGAGTTCATGGGGGAGAACGGAGAGGCGGGGAGCACAGAACCAGCTGAGCACAGCAGACTTCCTTTCCAGGGCTGCCCTCAGCTAGGGCTGAGGATAACGCTGGGCTTCCGGGGGAAAGTTCTTGACCGTTACATGGTACTAGCTAGTTTAGTTCTGAGATTAGGTGACGTGTTATTTTAAGATGACGGAAAAATTAGTTGTGAATGTTACACAGGTGACAGGAAGGAGCCAGACTAGTAATATTTCAAAGGGCTAGAGGGGCTACAGTTATTTGGTAAAAGTTATACTTTACTCAGTTTCTTAAAAAAAATGCAATGGTTACATATAAACTTGGAAACAACATGACCGAAAAGTAATAAAGAAAATATTCAATTAAGATAAAAAGAAACATTAAGATAAAAGAGAAACATTATATAAAATTAAAAATATCGAAGGGAATGTAAATCAGACGAATTACAAGATTAACTAAGCTAAGAGCTAATTACTCCCAACTAGTCACAAGATAGACGTTACAATGAAATAAGAGTGGAAACTAAAGAGTCGAGATAACCACACGTAAGATTAAAATAGAAAAGTGACAACTACTACAGCTTTGTTTTAGTGAGTTGGATAAAGCTTGAACAAATGACTTCAGAAAATGTAATTCTCCACCATCAATTCAGAAGATATAAAAAATCAGAATGAGCATCCAAATTCCAGCAAATGACAGTAGTCCCTGTCTCTTAAGTTCTCATGGGTAGATGTTATGGAGCCTTTAAGGAAAGGATAATTCTACTTATAAAACATGTCTACATAACAATAAAAGAAGTTGCACTTCTCAGTTCCTTTTATAAGTTCAGGATCTCAGATATATGACACAGTTACTATAGGAAAGGAAAACCAAAGGCTGTTTTCATTTATGGCCCTGGTTATGAAAATTCTAAACATAATGTTTTCAAACTAAATCTCAACAGGATGAAGAACATGGTGGTTGCCTCAGGTCTGCAGGAGCCAGCCCAGTCTAGGGATGACAGAATTACATTACAGACTACAGGACGTTAAATGTAATACAGGGACCCCTGGGTCTGGTTCTGCTACTACCGAGAAATGGTCACACATGTACTGACTCGAAAGAATAAGTCTTCTAGCTCTGAAGGGTAGAACTCATGCTGTCTCATTATGCAGAGCTCAAGGCACGGTCAGGGCCCTGCAAGCTTCAGGGAGAAGCTTGCTCCTTTCAGCTTTGGAAGCTGCTGGTTGTCCTTGAATGGGGCCCCACATTTTGCCTTCAAAACTAGCCCTGGAGCATCCACCTGCTGCCTCTCTCTGCCTCTGATCCTTGCTTCCCTTCCATAAGGAGGCATGCAGTTTCATTGGCTCAACTAGATAATTCATACTATTGTCCGCACTTGGAAACTTTAATCACTCCTGAAAGTCCTTTTGTCATTTAAGACACATGCTCAGGCTCTTGAGACTAGGACACAGCTGTCGTGGGAGATGTTATGTAGTCCACTGTACTTTTGACAGTTACGCTAGGACTGGTGAAACAGTGCAGCAGGTAAGGCTCTTGCATGCAAACCTGACAACATGAGTTTCATTGCCACAAATCAAGGAAAAGGAGAGAACTGATTCTGATTCCCTCTTGTCGTCTGAAACCCTCAATAGTAATTGTAATATAATTTTAATAAAAAAATAGTCTGAGCTTAAAGTTTTACTTCATACCATCGGAAAAAAAAAAAAAAAAAAACAGAACTAAAATGGATTAAAGACTTAATGATAAGATATGAAACTGCAGCTGGGCAGTGGTGTAGGCCTTTAATCCCAACACTTGGGAGGCAGAAGCAGGTGGATCTCTAAGTTCGAGGCCAGCCTGATCTACAGAAAAAGAAAAAAATTTCTATATGAAACTGCAAGTGACTAGAAAGATTATATAATCAAGGCAAACTGTCTTATACTGTTACATCACATGATAATCTTTTTCTCTCTCTTGATGACACAGACAGAGGCCAAATTAGATCAGATTTAAAAGAGATAAAGGCAGGTTTATTAGGAGGCAGCTCTCGGATGGGTTCACCCATCTCACAGGTGGAGGTCAGTGAAGTCACACTTCCAGGATAAAGCAACGGGGTTTAATGGGTCCCGGGCATGGGGTGATGATGTATGACCCAGGTGCTAGAATTGTTTCCACCCATAGTCAAAAACTGAGCCCCTGGGCTGGCACTCTTGGGTGAGTTGGCAGAAACAAGAAGACAAGGAGTGATAGCGTGCTAGCCGGGAGTTTTCTCTGTATGAGTGGGGTTGGGGGGAGGACAGATGGGGTTTCCCAGCTTGGGCAGGGGATGGGCAGGGGCTCCAGCCTAACAATATGGGTTTATTAAATTGATCTGTAATATCAGTCTGGGCAATACATTTTTGGTATAACACCAAAGAACAAGAAACGTTAACAATAAAAATGAAAGGAAATGTGTAGGATTTCATTATATTCAAAATCTTCTGCATAGGGCTGGAGAGATGGCTCAGTGGTTAAGAGCACTGACTGCTCTTCCAGAGGTCATGAGTTCAATTCCCAGCAACCACATGGTGGCTCACAAGCATCTGTAATGGGATCTGAAGCCCTCTTCTGGTGTGTCTGAAGAGAGCAGTGGTGTACTCATATGCATAAAATAAATAAATCAAAAAAAAAAAAAAAGAAAAAAAAAAAAGAAAAAAAATCTTCTGCACAGTGAAGGAAACCATCAAAAGAGTGAGAAAGCGACCTAAGGAGTAGGTTAGAGCGTATTTGCAAATCACACAACTGGCTGTCCAAAATGTGTAACAAACTCAAACCAATAATAGCAAGACAATAAATAGCCCCATTTGAAAACGGGAGAAGATCTACGTAGCCATTTACCAAGAAAGACCAACCCATGGCCAACAGGCCTGTGAAGAAACGTCAACATCACTAACCATCAGGAAAATGGGCACATAAAGTGAGAGCTGTCGTTTCATATCTCTTAGGGTGGCTTTGTCATAAGATAGCACATATTGATAAGAATGGGGAGAAATAGGTACTCTTCCAAATTGTTGTCAGCCTTTAAGGAGAGCAGTATGGGATGTCTTTAAAGGAAATAAAAGATAAAATTATCGCATGGTTCCCCAAGCTCACTGCTGGCAGCTGTCAGAGGGAGCGAGTGTGCTGGAGAGATACCCGCCCCTCTATTTTCCTTGAAGCCTTTTTAGTCTCAACAGTCTACACACTGGCTGAACTGAAGTGAGAAAAAGACAGGAACACACACTTGATGGAATGCAAGTCGACAGAAAGCCAGCCACTCACGAACACATAGGAAGACATGGAGACATGAGGGCATTCTATGTGAAACACGCAGACCTAGAAAGATATATGCTGCATTGTCTCACACAGGAGTCTTAAAACATCAAACTCTGCTAATAAAATAACGATGATGATTAAAAAATAATTAAAAAAAAACTCTAGCAGGAGTAGAAAGGTTGTAAACTCTGTCATACATTTGAAAATTGGCAAGAGATTAAATGGTGTTTTCACCATTAAAAGTTAGCATCAATTACAAGGCATATTAATTTAGTCATCGCACAGTGCACACGTGTAGACCACAAATGTACAACGTTTACTTGTCTGTTAAAAAACAACAGCTGTGGGTATAAAAAACTGTAGCTTGCACCAAGTGTTCTCAGCAGCCTAGAATAACAAAACCCTCAGGGAATGGTGCAGAGCAGTTTGCTACCTCACACTGGGAAACAGTTTTGAACCCTGGCAGAGGACACTGTGATTCAGCATTTCTCTTGTGGAGACGAAGAGGGAGGATAAGGCCCAAAAGGATACATAAGATTTTGCTCAGTCCCACTTCTCCAGCGGAAGGAAGTACATGGTGTTGTAAATTACTGTTTTAAAGCTTGATGTTTTTTGTGGCTGTCTGGGTAAGATATTTCTTCCTCTTTCACACCAACACCCACTCTCTAGAAATTCCATTCAGGATAGCAATAAAAACTAACAGTTATTTAGGAACCGGGCTGCAAAGCCTGCATAGCTTTTGTAGAAAGGAGAAGTTCTGGAAGTGCTCACAGGGAGAAAAGGGCTTCAGGACTGCAGCACTGGGATTCAACATGGCAGAGCGAGCTGGAAACCAGACAGACAATGGTTCTGTTCACACTGTTTTATAATTTAACACAAGTCTTCCTCCTTTTCTTGTTTTCTTATGGCATTTTCATATCTACCAGCTGCAGCTGGCCCCCTCCATACTTCTTCACCTTTTCCAGGATCTCGCTATCTTCCAGTCTCGGGTTACTCCCTTCCAGCCACAGTATTCATATCTCATGTGTTCTCATTCCCACCCTGCTCTCTGCTCTTCCTTTCCGTCTCTTTATCCCGCCCCTTGCTCTATTTCTACTTTGCTCTGACTTGTCTTTGGTCCATATTGGTAAGCCAGACGTAAGTCCTATGGAAATGTAAGGGGTCCAAATTAGCCCAGGTAAATGTGAGGTGTAAGAATGAAGAGAAATGTGTGACCATGAAATGATGCCTGTTTTCTGGCTGAGCTAGGCTTAAACCCCAGAGACCCAGATAACTCTGTAAGGGATGGAAGGAAGTTTGCCACGCTACCAGACACCAGGCTCCTGACATGAGGACCCAGCTCCATAAGTCTGTGGCCATCAGTCATGTAGGGCAACGCCCCAAGCCCCTGGCATTCTGTCTGGACTTCATCCACACAGTTACCTGGCAACAGCCAGGTATGCTCCTTCCTATGGTTACCTGGCAACAGCCAGATAGGTCTGCTTGCCCCCTCCTCCCTCTCTTACTCTCTTACTCTCTTACTTTTGCCCTCTTGCTCCCTCTCTCTCCACATTCCTTCCCCCTCTCTGTCCACAAGGTCATGGCTGGCCTACAATAAATGCCTTAAAACCATGAACTGCCTCTTCTCATGGGGATCTGCCATACTGGAGCAATGGAGCAGGTCTAACGCTAAAGAGCTGTGTCTAATCTCCCAAGGGAGGCCTCCCAGCACTCTCAGACCTGGCTTCTGCCAACACAAGCCAAAGAATCTCCTCCCTGCGGAACCCAGACAGAGTGCTCTCCCCCTTCCCTTTTCCCATTGGCCCTAGGCCAGATCCAGTCCCTCAGGCCCCTACTCCTTCCACAGCATCCAGCGGCATCTGCAGTGTCCAAGAGCCTGAGAACCTGTCGTCCTTAGCCTCTGTGCAGGTCTGGAGATGCAGCAGGACTGCAGGGACCTCAGACTGAGCCTTCTCACCCCCAGAGCGGGGGGGGGGGTCCTGCGGCTTCTCAAAGCCTGCCACCTGCCAGCGTGGGGTGCTCGAAGTCAAACTTGCCGCATTCTGCCTCCATGAGTGGCCGTAGTCCTGTGGTGGGCCAGATGTGGGACCCCACTTTTAACCCACAGAGAAACTCATCCAACACTGTATGGAGCAACTGCTTCATGTGGCAGTTACAATCTAGCAGAGGGCTCTCCAGCTTGTCTAGGAAGAATTGCCCAAGGTGCTTGTCTGCAGAGTCCTTTGTCACATCTTAGACCAGGTGAATTAGGTTCTCCAAGAGAAGGCTCTGGGGGTAGATATTTCCAACAAGCTGCCCACTTGACTCTTAAAGTTTGGCAAGGGTGTAGACCAGCGATCACTTTCTTAAAAAAAAAATCACTAATAAAGGGAAATGAGGAGTGAAACAATTTTGTAAAGGATTAAGCAAAAGTATAAAATAACAGTAATCAGATATTTTTATAGAAAAATTTTCCATCAGGATTTGGAGTCTACCTTAATTACTAAACAACTCTTTAAGAAAGTTCTGATGATGTATATAACTCGTTAAATTTGAAACTCAAGGGCTGGGGATATGGTTCAGTAAAGTGTCAGCCATGCAAACAGTGGTCCAAGTTTAGGTTCCCAGAACACACATGCAGTGTTGGGCAGAGCTAGTGCATCTGAAATCCTAGGGCTGGGAAAGTAGGAACAGAAGGGTCCCTGGGACTCACTTGCTGCCAATCTAGTTGATGTGGCATGCTCTAATGAGAATTCTGGTGTCAAAAATAAGATAGATAGCAAATGAAAAAGATACTGGATACAGACCTTTGGCATCCACATACATGCTCTTACATACATACCTCCAAAACACACACACACACACACACACACACACACACACACACACACGCACACTTTTAAAATGTTGACCTAAAAAGTGTTAATATTTAATTTTATTACTTGGTCCAGATGTGTTTCTATTTTCTATACCTTTATATGGAAAGAAATGTAATGCCAATGCCAACTTTGGGTTGCGGGTTTGTTCAACAAGACCTGTGCCTTACACGTGTGCATGCGTCACAGTCAGGAGAGGGGTGTGTCTCTGATTATTAGAATGATAGAAGATTCATGTCTCTTTTAAATTCCCACAGCCTCAACATCGACTATATGTTGAAAAGTGTTTTTGATTGTGATTTTCCAATGGTACAAGTAGCATATGAATATATTTCACTGCAATTTTTCAAACAAAATAATTAATACTGACTATTGTATAGTCTATATATCCAGTAAGAACATTTTTCCTGTGTTACCTTAATTAATTATCGGAAATCTAGGAATTTATGACATCTATACCACTATTGTTTTACGGAAAACCTTGAGTTTGTGTGCCTGAAAAGTAGCAGAACTGGTGTTTGAAGGAATGTGTTTGATCCCAAAGCCTATAAATACCCCAAAAATCTCTTTAATTGCTAATTTTTGAAGGGAAACCTTAATGTCTCCCTCCCTCTCACTTCCTTCTTATTCCCACAGAGATTCACAGTCATGTGAGCTTAGAGTTGTCTTTGTTATTCCTGTAGTATGCATTCATACATGTAACTGTGTCTTCACATGACTTTTATTAAACACAAATTATTTTGCAACCTTTTTTTGCACAACGACTCTAAAGTTTCTTTTATATCATAACTTCTATCTATTATGGTTTAAAATATTCTATAGTATGCACATAGCAGAGCTTTTAACTTTTGTTGTGGGAATAGACAAAGAGTTTTCTTTCTCTGTGACAGGTATCTCAGGGACACTGTCAGGTGACAAAGGGCTTATTTAGGCTCAGTTTCAGAGTTTCATCCATGGCCCTGACTTCATAGTTTCTGGACTTTGGGTGGAGCCCTCCATCATGGGCATGTTGGTGGCCTCCATCATGGGTGTGCTGGAGATCTGTTTACTTAGAAAAAGAGGGACAAGAGGTGATGGGACAAGACAGACCCTTTAGGGACATACCATCTCTCACCTTTTTTTCTGTCTACTCACTGCCAACCACAGTGTCTATCGCTTCTCAAAATAGCAGCTTCAGTTAGGGAGCGGTGCTCCAGTTAACAAGCCTGGAGGGGTGTTTCCTGTCTAAGACAGAACATAGATCCTTTCTAATTTCTTTTCAATCGTAAATGATGCTCCAGTGCACATCCTTGTATAACTCTGTACAACATATGAATATTTATCTGGGCAAGATCAGGAAAATGGAGCCTCTCTTAAAAAAAATCACATGAATAATTAAACTTCTGATATAGGTCTGATCTACATTTCAAAAGACTGTGATAATTTACACTTCTGAACATCATACACACGTGCATTTTCCCATATCCCACTAGCAGCTGATTCTATCAATCTGCAAACTTTTGCCAATTTGATGAGAAGTTTTGTTACTTTCATTTTGTACTTCCTGTCTCCTGTTGTCTGTTCTCTGCCAGGACAATGGTTAACTTGCAGAGGAGTCAATGATGGCTGAGTTCTGAAGAATAATGTGTTGGTTGTGTTTCTGTAACTCTTTTGTTGGTTCCTAGCTTTTCTCGTCATCTGTATTGACCAGAGTCTTCTCAGAGTTAACACTTCTAGCAGTTTTGATGATCATTGTTGCTGTATTTGCTGGAAACATTGTTTCAACTCTGTGGCTTGTCTTTTTTTCTGATCCTGGGGACGTTTTTTTATTGATACATATCGATTTTTTATTATTATTTTCTTTATTTACATTACAAATGCTATCCCGAAAGTTCCCTAT